>NC_134353.1:34354549-34654549 GCF_048569485.1 Anomaloglossus baeobatrachus
ATTTTTCAAAGGTTTTATGAACTGATGAAATGAGAGTGACTCTTGATGGGCAGATGGATGGGCCAGAGGCTGGATCAGTAAAGGGCAGAGAGCTCCACTCCGACTCAGACACCAGCAAGGTGGAGGTGGGCACTGGTATGGGCTGGTATCATCAAAGATCAACTTGTGGGACCTTTTCGTGTTGAGGATGGAGTGAAGCTCAACTCCCAGACCTACTGCCAGTTTCTGGAAGACAACTTCTTCAAGAAGGTACAGGAAGAAGTCGCTATCGTTCAAGAAAAACATGATTTTCCTGCAGGACAATGCTCCATCACATGTATCCAACTACTCCACAGCGTGGCTGGCCAGTAAAGGTCTAAAAGATGAAAAATAATGACATGGCCCCCTTGTTCACCTGATCTGAACCCCATAGAGAACCTGTGTTCCCTCATAAAATGTGAGATCTACAGGGAGGGAAAACAGTCCACCTCTGGGAGCAGTGTCTGGAGGCTGTGGTGGCTGCTGCACGCAATGTTGATCGTAAACAGATCAAGCAATGACAGAATCTATGGATGGTAGGCTGCTGAGGGTCATCATATAGAAAGGTGGCTATATTGGTCACTAATTTTTTGGGGTTTTGTTTTTGCATGTCAGAAATGTTTATTTCTAAATTTTGTGCAGTTATATTGGTTTACCTGGTGAAAATAAACAAGTGAGATGGGAATATATTTGGTTTTTATTAAGTTGCCTAATAATTCTGCACAGTAATAGTTACCTGCACAAACGGATATCCTCCTAAGATAGCCAAATGTAAAAAAACCCCTCCAACTGCCAAAAATATTAAGCTTTGATATTTATGAGTCTTTTGGGTTGATTGAGAACATAGTTGTTGATCAATAATAAATAAAAAAATCCTCTAAAATACAACTTGCCTAATAATTCTGCACACGGTGTAGGGAATCTTCTGATTGAATCACTTTTTTTAAGAGATTTACACAGAATCAGCATAGAGCGCAGGATAAATGTGACCAGCCCCTACTGCGATGTTTGGGAGGCGTCACCATATTTTAAGAGGTATAATTTTACTAGATTGCTGCCGACAGTCATGTGAGGGCTTGATATTTGCGGGATGAGTTGAAGACTTTTATTTTGAGCACGTAACGTTTTCTGGTTGCTTTCTATTCTGGTTTTTGTGAGGCTCCATGAACAAAAACAAGCGATATAGGGTTTTTATTGTTTTTTTTTTATACCGTTCACCATGTAGTAAAATTAATGAGATGGCTTTATTCTTCGGATCAGATCTATTACAGCGATACCACACTTATGAAGTCGTTTGGGGTTTTTTTTACATTTTGTTGCTTTTACACAATAAACAATTTATTCTGAAAGCTGTACTTCTTTTATTTCTCCACTTGCAGAACTTGTTTTTTTGTGGGATTTTTTTTTTTATTTACATTTGACTTTTTGATCGCATTCTATTTCACTTTTTTTTTTTTTTTAAGGCATTATCATGAAAAAACATTGGGGGGTTTTTTACATCTTTTTTATTCATTTTTAGGGTTTACAGAAGGAGTTTTATAGATCGGCGATAACAAATGTGTACTTTATTATTTTTTTTTTTTACATACATATAGGTTTTGTTTTTTCTTAGGGTTATGTTATATATATATATATATATATATATATATATATATATATATATATATATATATATATATATATATATATATATATATATATATATATATATATATATATATATATATATATATATATATATATGTGTGTGTGTGTGTGTGTGTATATGTATATGTATATATATATATATATATATATATATACATACATACATATACATATACACACACACACACACATATATACATGTGTGTATATATATATATTATTTTTTAAAGACATTATCAGGAAAAAACATTGTTTGGGGGTTTTTTTACATCTTTTTTTATTCATTTTTTGGGGTTTACAGAAGGAGTTAATTAGTGTACCAGTTTTATAGATCGGGTTATTCCTGGCACGGCGATAACAAATATGAGTACTTTATTTTTTTTTTTCTTACATAAATATAGGTTTTGTTTTTTTCTAAGGGTTCATTATGTTGGGGGGGGGGGGGTGTTTATATTTTTTTTTTTTACAATTTTAATTTATTTTTTACCTACCTTTCCTTGCCCTGATGGCAGATGTAATGCTCTGCAGTGCTTATACATTACAGGGTATTAGATCAGTGTCACACACAGGTAGGAGGCATCAGATCTGCTCACAGCAGGGCCTCACAGGCCACCGTATCTGGCTGACCCCGTGAAATGTTACTCGTTCGGCTCGGGGGGTCGCGATGGAGGCCATTGGCATGACGTCATTGTAATCGTGTTTTGCCGATGGAAGGATAGAATGACTATGTGAGCTGATCAATGCCGCTGTTGCTATTGACAGCGGCATCAGAGGGGTTAAACGTCCGTGATCAGCGCTAGCCCCGATCGTGGGCGTTAACTGTCCTTAACCCATTCATGACTGGGACGATTTTTCATGTTTTTGCTCTCTTGTTATTTCTTCCCCTTCTTCCTAGAGCCATAACTTTTTCATTTTTCATGGCCACGGTCTATTTTTTTGGGTGAGACGAGTTATAGTTTTTAACAACGCCATATTTTTTTTCATCGCATGTTCTGGGAGCGATGTGGCAACCGAAAACCGACGATTTTGGCATTAGGCCCTGTGCGCACCTTTGGTTTTTTTTTTCATTTTTGCTGCAGAAATTTCTTGAGAAAATGCTTGTAACCTTTCTGCAGACATTTTCCAGCAAAACCTATGGGGGGGGGGGGGGAAGCTGCGCAGCGCTGCGTTTTTTTCTCAAAAAAATTCTTTCTGCAGAATTTCTTGAGAAAAAGAATGTGCATGTCACTTACCTGTGTTTTTTGCCATAAAAAATGATAAAAAACCGCAGGGACCAACCTGCTGAAAAAAAACGCACCAAAAAAATGCATCAAAAACGCGTCAAAAACACACGCGGATTTCGGTGAGTTTTTTTTACCGCAAGTTCGCTAATCTTTCAGACTCAAGAAATTTCTTAATAAAAATCCTTTTTCTAGTGTGAACAGAGCCTTAAGCTTTTTTCTTACACAGTTTATTGTACTGGTTAAAAAAAAAAAAAAATTATATATTATTTTGTTTATTGTGTTGGTAAATTTCCAATGTAAGATTCAAAATAGGTTTCTTTTTTTATTAGAATTTTTTTTTAACTGGTTAAAGGGGATCAAATTAAACTTCTAGATATTTTTTTTGAAAAATCAAGTTTTGCTTCCACATCTTACTCCCCCTAGAGGATCAATCAGGTAATGTTACAGGACTGCAGAAAGCTGCAAAATTACTGATCTACCATGAAGACCACCTATCAACTATTTACAACAGGAGCAGTGGCAGGAGAGAAAAGGCCAAAGCTGCAGGAGGGCCAAGGCAGCAGCAAAATGGCCAATGAGGCAGTGGCAAGAGGGCCAATGCAGCGGCGGCAGCGGCAAGAAGGCCAAGGTGGCGGCAAGAGGGCCAAGGTGGCGGCAGCAGCAGCAACAGGGCCAAGGTGGCGGCAAGAGGGCCAAGGTGGCGGCAAGAGGGCCAAGGTGGCGGCAAGAGGGCCAAGGTGGCGGCAAGAGGGCCAAGGTGGCGGCAAGAGGGCCAAGGTGGCGGCAAGAGGGCCAAGGTGGCGGCAAGAGGGCCAAGGAGGCGGCAAGAGGGCCAAGGAGGCGGCAAGAGGGCCAAGGAGGCGGCAAGAGGGCCAAGGTGGCGGCAAGAGGGCCAAGGTGGCGGCAAGAGGGCCAAGGTGGCGGCAAGAGGGCCAAGGTGGCGGCAAGAGGGCCAAGGAGGCGGCAAGAGGGCCAAGGTGGCGGCAAGAGGGCCAAGGTGGCGGCAAGAGGGCCAAGGTGGCGGCAAGAGGGCCAAGGTGGCGGCAAGAGGGCCAAGGTGGCGGCAAGAGGGCCAAGGTGGCGGCAAGAGGGCCAAGGTGGCGGCAAGAGGGCCAAGGTGGCGGCAAGAGGGCCAAGGTGGCGGCAAGAGGGCCAAGGAGGCGGCAAGAGGGCCAAGGTGGCGGCAAGAGGGCCAAGGTGGCGGCAAGAGGGCCAAGGTGGCGGCAAGAGGGCCAAGGTGGCGGCAAGAGGGCCAAGGTGGCGGCAAGAGGGCCAAGGAGGCGGCAAGAGGGCCAAGGAGGCGGCAAGAGGGCCAAGGAGGCGGCAAGAGGGCCAAGGAGGCGGCAAGAGGGCCAAGGAGGCGGCAAGAGGGCCAAGGTGGCGGCAAGAGGGCCAAGGAGGCGGCAAGAGGGCCAAGGAGGCGGCAAGAGGGACAAAGCGGCAGCAGCAAGAGGGTCAAGGAGGCTGCAAGAGGGCCAATGCAGCAGCGGCAGCAGCAAGAGGGACAAGGAGGCGGCAAAAGGGTCAATGCGACGGTGACATAACCTGTGATCACTGGCTGCTTGCTGTGGGTAATATTAAAGGTACGCTCACATGAGTGTAAAAAATGGACGAGTGCAATGCGAGAAAATCAATGTTCGTCAATGAAGGAGAGCAGGCGGTCAGCTTTTCTCACACAGATTCTGGATGCGAGAAAAGTCACAACATGCTGCGACTGTATCTGGAAAACGGCAGAGACTCGCCAATACAAGTCAATGGGTGCGAGAAAAAAAACGGAAGTCACACAGACAGCACACGGATTATCCTAGTAACGTCCGTTTTTCTGGATACATTATCATCATGGTCCGGGGCTGGTTCTGATCACTGTGGTTAGAGGCGGGTGCTGGCTGTGTAACACCCGCGCTGCGCCTGCACCACCTGACCGTTCTCTAAGTTGCATCATGCTTGTTATGCCGTCCCGTAATATGACACACATTGTCACCTCACCCAGCGTTTCCATTCACTGACAGCAATGGCTGCACGGTGCTCACTCACCTTCCCGCTCCTCCTCCATGCGCTGCGCTCTCCTCTGCGCCTGCATGTTACGGTTCATCCTCCTCCTCGGCATCCCGTCCGCTCTCTGCTCCGGCAGAGGCCGTGGCCTCGCTGCTGCCGCCACCACCACATTCTGCTCCTGTTCACGGTCGGCTGCAAGAGACAAACAAGGAAAATAATGAAGAAAATGGCACCGAAAAATGCACCGGACTGCAAATAGGAAGAGATTTTGACATTTCACATAATTAGTGAATTGGGGGAAGATGGTTGTGGGGGGTATTTATTTCTTGAATTTTAATTATTTCTCAGGTGGTTTTATTTTTCTATTTTCAAACCCACGCCAAAAACAAAATTATTTAGAATGTAATAAGAAAAGAAATAAATTAAATTTGTTTTTCAGATTTACAGCCTCCACTGTACGGTCGGTATATATTTATTCCACGAATCGGACCGGCTACTGCGATATTATATTTTTAGTTTCACTACAATTACAAAAAAAAAAAATATTAAATTTGGCATCACCGTATTCTGAAACCGAGAATTTTTTTTTTTTTCTTGCTCTTTCATGCTTGGGACAACCTGTGGCTTTTATGGGGAAATACACAACTTTTTGGAAACTTTACTTCTTTAATTCGAGTGTTAGAGATCCAAAAAAAATACACACACACCTTTACAGAGCTCACTTTGAAGGATATGTACAGAATTATTTTTTCTTTAATAGTTAGAACTTTATGATTTTATGTCTTTTTTGTGACATTTCGTTAAATCCTTCCGCTTCTTCCAAGAATCATAGCTATTGTATTGTTCTTTTATACTATTTTTTATCAATATTTTAAAAACAATTATTTTAATTCTTTATTTTTCTATTTTACTTTTTCAATGATTTTTAGCACTTTTTTTTTCTATTTTACTATTTTTCACATTTTTTTATTTGAATTACTTTTACTATTTTCCTAACATTTAAAAAAAACTACATTTTTCTTCTTCGATTTTACTATTTTAAAAAAAAAAAAAAAAATATTTTTTCTATTTTACTATTTTTTCAATTTTTTTATTTAAATTACTTTTACTATTTTCCTAATATTTAAAAAAAAATACATTTTTATTATTTTTCTTCTATTTTTCTATTTTTTAAAAAATGTTATTTTACTTTTACTATTTTCCTAATATTTAAAAAAAATACATTTTTATTCTGTCTTCTATTTTACTATTTTTTAAATTTTTATTTTAATTATTTTTGTCTATTTTAACATTTTTTCGAATGATTTTTTATATTAATTTTTTTATTTTTAATTATTTTTACTATTTTCCTAATATTTAAAAAAAAAATACATTTTTATTCTCTCTTCTATTTTACTATTTTTTCAATTTTTTATTTTTTTCTATTTTACTATTTTTTCGAATGTTTATATTAATTTTTTTTTTAATTATTTTTGCTATTTTCCTATTTAAAAAAATGATTTTTTTTTTTCTATTTTACTATTTTATCAAATTATGTTTTATTTTAATTATTTTTCTATTTTATTATTTTTTTTATTTTTAATTTTTTTACATTTTACTATTTTTTAATATTTTTATTTTTATTATATTCCTATTTTTTTAAAAAACAACATTTTTTTACTACTTTATTTTACTATTTTTTCAAATTATTTTTTATTTTAATTTTTTTACATTTTACTATTTTTCAGTATTTTTATTTTATTTTTAGTAGTTTCTTACTATTTAAAAAAAACATTACTTTTTTCTATTTCTATTTTTTCTATTTTTTTTTTTTCTATTTTACTACTTTTTTCTATTTAACAGAAACTTGTTTTTATTTTTTTATATTTTACTTTTTTTCTAATAATTTTAAAAACAATTTTTTTGTAATATTACAAAAAAAAAGTTTTGTTTGCCGGACGAGTTGCAGCTTTTAACGACACTGTTCACTTTATCATGTAATCTACTAAAAAGGGGAGAAAAAAATTCCAGTTGTCTAAATGGTTAAAACATAAACCTGCAGTGACACAGGTCACTTCTCACAGCTGGGCCTCTGTTACAATTGTATCAGGAAATTTCACATCACGTGACACGGCTCAGCCTATCATAAAGCCATAAAAAAACAACCTCCCACAGAAATTCAAACACTAGGAGGGACCGGTCACCATGACTGACTGCAGCGGTGCAACTTAAAGGGATAGTCACCTCCCCTCCTGAAACCCCGTTTTCAGCTGCTCAGCATGACTGCCCCCCTCCCCACAGCCGGGATATGGGGTGTGGACCCCCGGGCCGCGCTCACCTCGCTCCGTCTGCCCCCTAATCCGGGTGATAAAGAAGAGCAGGACAACCAGCAGCGCCGCGGCGACCACGTACAGCACAGCGTCCATCACTGCACACGTCACTGCGCCAAGCCACGCCCACAACAGCCGGCAACACACCGCGTGGACGCAACTAACACATCGTCCGCACGGGGGGGGGAGACTTTTTTTTTTACAACTACCGTATATCTAGAGCGCGCAGCTGCACATGTTCCTCCCTAGATTTACAATAAGACGAGCTGTGAATAAAATATATGGAGCGGAAGTTACATATAGCTGCGATACGAGGCTTCATCTGTGAAATACACCCCCCCTCTTGCAAAGTAATAATGGTCGCTCCCAGTATTGATCTTCTGGAACACGGCTATAAAAAAAAACAGAAGAAAGCGGGAGAGAGGTGACGTGTATTGTTTGTGTGCTGTTGTCGCGCGCTCTTATTTTTGCCCTGAATATTCACACATTTATTTATTAGTATTTGTTAATGTGAAAAAAAAGTAATACAGAGCAGTAAAAAAATCAATGGCGTAAAAAAAAAGGCGCCATATACATCATTACCTGCGCTGGCTCCGCAAAAAAAATCTCACTAGTTTGTATTTTTCTATTATTGGAGCTGTTTGGCGCACTGAGGTTTTTATCGATGCTTTTTGGGGGTCCGTACAACATTTTAATTGTTTTTTTGAACTTTCTGGAAGCAAAGTGCAGAAATAAAAAAATATGTAAAATGCTGTGGAATATGTTGGCGCTGTACAGATATAAAGAATATTATTATTATTATTATTATTATTATTATTTCTGAATTTTTACTATTTATTTTATTTTATTTTTATATTTTTTTATCATACTGGTTATATAATTTTATTTTTGTATAAATCTAGCTTTTACGAAAATGGCCGGTACCGAAGATGTTTTTATTTATTTTATTTTCATTGTAAACGGGAGAAAAAAGGATTTAAGCTCTTATATTAAAAAAAAATGTTTGAATACTTTTAAGTCAATTTTACTTTATTTTTTATTATTATTTATATTTTTATGTTATATATTTTATATTATTTATATTATATATTATATTATTTTATATTATATTTTAATTATATATTTTTTTTATATTTATATTATTTTTATTATTATTATTATTATTATTATTATTATTATTATTTTATTTTTGAATTTTTACTATTTATTTTATTTTATTTTTATATTTTTTTATCATACTGGTTATATAATTTTATTTTTGTATAAATCTAGCTTTTACGAAAATGGCCGGTACCGAAGATGTTTTTATTTATTTTATTTTCATTGTAAACGGGAGAAAAAAGGATTTAAACTCTTATATTAAAAAAAAATGTTTGAATACTTTTTAAGTCAATTTTACTTTATTTTTTATTATTATTTATATTTTTTATATGTTATATATTTTATATTATGTATATTATATATTTAGATATTATATATTATTTTATATTATATTTTAATTATACATTTTATTTTTTTTATATTTATATTATTTTTATTATTTCTGAATTTTTACTATTTATTTTATTTTATTTTTATATTTTTTTATCATACTGGTTATATAATTTTATTTTTGTATAAATCTAGCTTTTACGAAAATGGCCGGTACCAAAGATGTTTTTATTTATTTTATTTTCATTGTAAACGGGAGAAAAAAGGATTTAAACTCTTATATTCAAAAAAAATGTTTGAATATTTTTTAAGTCAATTTCACTTTATGTTTTATTATTATTATTATTTATATTTTTTATATGTTATATATTTTATATTATTTATATTATATATTTAGAAATTATATATTATTTTATATTATATTTTAATTATATATTTTAGATTTTTTTTATATTTATATTATTATTATTATTATTATTTTAAAGGGATTGTCTGACTTTGGGGATTTTTTTTTACTTAGCTGCATGTATTTGGGGCTAAAATAATTTTTTTGATATTGGGTTTTATTAAAAATTTTACAGCATTCTCTTTGATTCCCAGCAAATTTAACTCCAATATGGTCTGAGATCATAAATCAGCTGAGAGCAGCTCAGAAAAAAAAAATGGATGAACTCGCTGACAGATCCTCAGTTTCCTCTTTCTGCAGCCGGCAACATGAAAAAATAATATATATTCAGCTGCTCCTCTACTAACATGCCCCTGCAGTTGAGGGGGGGAGGTGTTTGCTTGCGCACTCTTCTCTAGATTTGGTGACAGTCAGTGAGCGCAGACAGCAGATTTCTCCTGACACAGTGAGAGGGAGTCAAGCTATGCACATTCAGGGAGCACTGAAGCTACCTAATTAGTATAGGAGATGTAAAGGCATTTTTTGCATAGCAGATTTATGCAATAAAGGTAGAGTTTGTAAAGGGGCTAAGTCCCTCATAGGACGATATGCTCAGGCTGTGACTGACTCCCATCCTTATAAATGGCCATTGTCAGACAGAGATCGTAATTACAAGCTATTTTGTAATTTACTTCTTGTATATTAACACTTTCTTTTGTTTACAGCACGTCGCCGTGGATACCGACCACCTTTGATCGACACCAGTACATGCTCCAGTGCCGCCGGATCTCGGCCGTTTCAGGTGCAGCGCTTTCAAGCTAGAAAGCGATGAAGACTTGGTGACAGATTTCCTTTAATCCCCCTATATACAGTAACAGTGAGGAGTGTTGTATTCTGATATTTCACCAGCAGGGGGCAACTGTGAGATGATTTTTTTCTACAGCATCCAGAGAGCAATCAGGGACAATTGTGAATACAGCCCCGGATGTGACCAGAGTATAAAGAATTATCAGGTTTGGTGTGGACTCTCTCTTAGAACATCACTGGAGTGCAGAGCTGTCAATCACACTGTAACCCCGCCCGCAATGTGAGTACCGGGACCCCCGCATCAGTGCCGGGCTGTTTCTCTGGGGGCGCAGGAGGTCATTGTTCTATATGTCACAGATCTCCGATCATACAGTGGATGAAATAAGTATTGAATACTGTGAGGAGCCGGCTGCGGATTAAAGACTATTGGACCAATGGACGTAGAGCAAAGCCCACCCCTCTAAGGGATGCCAAATTTTTCCAGCATGGAGTGCTGGTTACTTCAATCTCATTGTTCTCATTGTAGCATTTGATTAGATATTTCCTCGCTTCTCAGCTTAAGGTATGCAGAAGGCCAGGGCGGCCAGGCATGAGATTGGTAATTAGAGTACAGCAATGTCACAAGAGTCACTCTTGCTTGAGAGACTTGTAAGAACTCTGAGACCGGAGCTTCACGTTGCTCTATGATTTTGGTGCAGCAAGGTTTAATGACATTTTCCTAGCTAGTAGCTCCTGGTTAGCTCACTTGAGGGGAAGCCGGTTTGTGTCACTGCCATCTCCTTTAAATAGTCACCCGATCCATCACCTAATGCCAGTAATAGTATATCATTCCGTTTCTGACCACCATGCAGGGAGGAAGTTCTCCAAGAGCTGCTGGTGTTATGCTGCTGTAGCTTAGCTGTTTTAGTGCTATGTTTTGGAGCCTAGTCTGCTGCAGCCTTGGTGTCTGGCTGCAGCAGTGAAGTTTGTATATCCTTTTCTCTATGTGCCACTGTTTGTCCTCCTTCCCCTGTGTGTCATTACCATATTGGTGACGCCTAGCGTACTCACCGGTGTTATGATCCGGAACCATGGAAGACCACCACAAATCATTGGTAAAAGGTGACAAGAGCATTGGCAACTAATTTGTCCGCCATCCCCTTACTAACCATCACAACTAGAAGTAGCCGAGGGGTGAACTAACATCCTGTGCGCCGTGAACCCAGCCGGAGAACTAACTATCCTAAAGGAAGGAAAGATGAATAACTCTCTGCCTCAGAAAATAGACAAGAATAGCAAGTCCCCCACATTCAAAGACTGCGGTGATGTAGGAAAAACACAATACACAGGTAGATGACAGGATTAGCATAAGGTGAGGCCCCCGCTGACTAAAATAGGAAAGGACAGGAAAGGGGCTGATGGTAGCCAGAGAAAAACCATGCAAAATTCCAAATTCCTGATAATACAAAAAGGCCCTCAGATCGCACGATCTGAACTCCGTCCTATACCAGGCGCTATTCTCATACCAATGAACAGAAAACAAGAATCATAACAAATTCAACAAGCCACAAACACATGGACTTAAAGGAGCTATACTCCAAACAGAACTGCAGGGAGTTCCCCAGCCAAGCAACTGAGGGGGAAAATCCCTACATGCAAATAAACTGAAAACAACCACAGCAAAAGACAAACCCAGATAAGAGCAAAAGAACCAAACAATAAATAAAGAGCAAGCACTTATCTGGGGTAGATGTGGTGTGGAGCAGAATGAAGCAGGCTGGTGATACAAAGAACAACTGACATCCGGCAACAGCCTGCAATCAGACCAGGGTTTAAATAAGCAGAGAGTTAGCAAAGTAAACACCCACTGCACAACACACCTGGTCCAAGTCCAAACCATTCCTGGCCACCAGAGGGAGCCTCCCAGCAGCCAAAACATAACTAACATTCACAACACACCGGTCTTCTCACTGTCCAGGGTGAGTGGAGGGACAATAAGGCACTAGGCACATGACGGCGATGAGGGCAAGGGCTCGTACAGGGACATTAAAGGAGCTCAAGGACCAGACACAGGTCTGTGCTGGGGCTGCAGGCATTGTGATGTGGCGGCTGCTGGGGCTACAGGCGCTGTGCTGCGGTGGCTGTGCTGGAGCTGTGAGCGCTGTGCTGCGGCTGGGGACGCTGTGCTGCGGCAACTGTGCTGGGGCTGTGAGCACTGTGCTGCAGTGGGAGGTGATGGGGAGTGGTAGCAGGAGGCAAAGGCAATGTTGCGGGCGCTGTGCTGTGGCGGCTGTGCTGGGGCTGCGGTGGCTGTGCTGGGGTTGCTGTGCTACAGGTGGGGGCACCTTCAAATAATGACGCCCGGAGTCGGAGCATGCGCAGATGGGGCTTTCATCTCGAGATCATATGTGCACTAGGCTGTCTCAGGCTCTTTGATCTATCTGCAGCGGACTTAAGGAAAATGGCACCTGGAGGTGGCGCGTGCACAGATGAGATCTCGGCTTGTCATTGAGCCAATAGCTCAATCTTCGCATGTGCCAATCCTTTGAGGCCTGCACCGCCGACAGCTTCTGGGACACCCGCCGCACCGCCCCTGCCTCCTGTGAGCCTGCTCCACCACTACTGCCCCCCACCCCAATAAGAAACCACCAGATTATAAGACTGACCCCATTTTTTTTCACTTTTTTTTCTCTCTAAATTTAGGGGACATCTTATAAGCTGATACAGTAATTGCCTCATTACCCTGCCAAGGCGATTAATACAACCCACAACCTCAGATATTCACATGTAAATCACTATTTTTCTCAGTAAATATATTTCTAAACCTATTATTGACATGAAAAATTCTCACTGGATGTCAGCAACAACCCATCCAATCCACAGGCAAAAAAAGCGAACCAAAGACGTCCATAAATTAAGAAATGTGTAATAATGAGAAATGACACAGGGAAAAAGTATTGCACACGTTACTGAAATATATTTACTACTCCACACAAAAGCCTTTCTTGGTGATGACGCTTCCAGATGCCTCCTGTATGGAGACACTAGTCACCTGCATTGCTCAGGTGGGATTTTGGCCGTCTCTTTCGCACAAACTCTCTTCACATCCTTCTATGAACTCTGAGCTTAAGCTCCTTCCATATATTTTCTATTGCATTCAGCTCCGATGATCGGCTCGGCCATTCAAGCAGTTTTATTTTCTTGAGCGCTTCCTTGGCCGTGTGTTTGCGGTCAACGTTTTGCTGAAATGTCCTCCTTCGTTTCTCGTTTCATCTTCATCATCCTGGTTCATGGAAGGAGATTTTTATCAAGAATGCCTCAGTACATTTGTCCATTCCTCCTTCCTTCAATTCTATGAAGTTCGCCAGTGCCATCTGCTGAAAAACACCAGGATGCTCCTGTGCCGCCCGCACGTTAGTAGCAGCCGGGCTGCTCGGATCTGGGTCCACAGTGGCTCGAGGGGTCTCCAGACCCGGGGGTCGCGCGGACACCCAAATAAAAAGGGGACGTATTTGTACGGGGATTGCTGTAGATATTTCGTGACGCCACCCACAATGTGTTGTAAGATGTGATACCACCGCTGCTGTTGGGGAGCACCCGGGGGAGATGGGATAGCAGCTGGATGTTAACCCCTCCGTGGGTAGGGATGATTGCCCCGGGGCTCAGTGTCCATGTGGCGCACCTGACCTGGTCAGGCACCACAGAGTATTGCACCCATGCTGGGGGTAGTACTTCCAGGTAATCCCAAAGGCTGATTAGGGTGTGGACACACAGACACTTAGTAACCAGAAACACACCCACTGTGTCCTGGCGGACCCAGGGAGGGGGCGTGGCCCTCGCATCCCAGCTAGTGGTGGTAGTGAGACTGGAGACAGGGAGTGTGCAGTAGCAGCCGAAGGAGTAGGAGTGAAGGAGCTGTGTCTGGAGAGTAGAGCAGAGGAGCAGGACCCTGTCAGACCCTGCACCTGTAGTGGCTGCTGGCGGGGGAGAGAGGGTACCCAGTGGTGCCGCCTGAAAACCACCTAGGGCAGTAGCAAGAGGTGGCTGAGTAAGGGGACTACCGGTAGACCCAGCCCGCACGGGGAAACAGGTCCCTAGAGAAGGAACCCATTTATTCGGCCTGCTAAACCTGCTGGTGAGGGTGCTGGATGTACCTCATCAACCTACACAGAGTCCGCAGCATCAACAGCAACGAGGGGGGCCCATAAGGAGGATTGAGCCTGGAGCCATCTTATCCTTGGTCCACGCTCTTAGCAAACGGGCAAACGGGCCAGAAAGGGGAGAATGGCAGTTTCGACTTCCCTGGGTGATTCCAGTAATACTACAAGTAGGGGTCACCCCAAACAAGAAGCGCTAGGAAGGCGAGTCAGCAGTCACCCCTACATCAGCCGGAGGGATACCTGGTTCCACTTGGTTCATCATAGCATCGCCCGAGTTGACTCACAGCTACCATCTGAAAGTGAGTAAAAACCCTGAAAGACATTGCTGTTTGTGTGTGAGTTCTTCTGCGACCTGTGGTGCTACACACTTACACTGGGCCCTGAGGCCAGCCTCACTCTTGGGAGACCACAACAACTGACTGCATTTATCAATAGCCCCAGGCGCTCCCTAAACTTCAGTGGCGGTCACCCCCTGACCGCAATTACCGAGAGTGGCGTCGCGATCCCCATAGAAGTTAACCTGACCTACCCGTGGCCAGAAGATTCCCTGCACTGTGGCGTCCCCGAACAGGATCAGCGCTCCTGGGGCGGCACATCCAGAACACGGGGGTGTTGCAGACCGGAGGTGGCGCGCCGGACCGGACCGGGGAGTGTTGGTGTGCTCACTGTGGAATAATTGCACACAAGTCCGTTGGTAAACCAAGGTGACAGTGGACGGTTGCCGCATCTGGGTGTACTCGGGTCCCACACCCGGCTGGTGTACTGATGTCCCTTCCTCCGGCACTCTGTAATTTTCCTCACTTTTGGACGACTCCGTCTGGAATGGGGAAGTCCACTCCCGGTATGTTCTGGTTGGGAGATGTGTCACGAAAACTGACCCTTGGGATTTCAGTGGGTGTTTGCGGATACCCTATCCCCCGCGGTTGGCTGCCGTTTCGCTCTATCTGGGCTAACACTTCTGGAGCTAGGCCTGAAACCTGCTCCCGGCCTGGTGAATTAGAGAAGGGGCTTGCAACCGTCTTCTAACTAGGGTCCAGGTACCCCGCCTGTGCACGGTTTCCGGACCGGATCTTGCTGTTGGTACGGGCGGGCTCCAACCCTGTCCCGGTCCACTCCGGATCTCCCGTGACCGTATTCCCGTCGCCTTTGGACTCGGTACACTGCTTGCCACTTAGCCAGTAGACCAGAGCCCCTACCCTGACTACTCTGACCTAGGCACAGACTTGACCTTGCAATATCACTTGGACCTGAGCTACACTCCAACTTGGACCTTACTGCTCAAGGTCTCAGACTGAACTGAACTTAAGACAAACTGACTGGTTCCCACACCCGGATCCTCAAGACCCCTAGGTGGGCGTTCCCAATCCGCCTGGTCCTGCCCACTGGTGTGTCCTTCCTACCCTGGGTGGGGTGACTAGGATTTTGTGGCTGATGGAACCTTGTGTGGGAAGGTGTTATGTAGCGTGTAGTACACTTCTGTGACCACCTGGCGGCGCCAGGGCGGCACACTCCCACCGATAAAAGTCACAGTTATTGGTGTGTTGGGATGAATTGCCTTTTGGACTCCAAACATGGTGTGTATTATGGCATCCAAAGAGATCAATGTTGGTGTCATGTGACCAGACTATATTCTCCCAGTATTTCACAGACTTGTCTAAATGTTATTGAGCAAACTTCAAATCCGCTTGTGTGACGCCCCTGAACTAGTCAGGGTGTCATAGGGTACTGCACCCCTTTCCTTCTGGTGCAGGACTCAACCCCCCATGGTTCTGGGATTCTAACCTTTGGTATTGCTCCATCAGCATGCAAATCCTAACCACACCTCACACCACACCTTGTCAGGCACACCAGTGGGTGGTCTAGCTGGAAAAGGGCCACTGCCTAGGGATCAGACAAACTGGTGGGAGGAAGGAAGTCAGAGTGAGGATGTGGAGAACAAAGCTTAGTCAGTTCAGGAGTAGCTCCCAAAGAGTGAGGAGCTGGGAGTAGCAGCTCCCTGGGGACTTTTGGCTAGGTCACGGACAGTGGTCTGGGATCGAAGGAGTCGGAAACCTGGTCGCAGGGTATTGGAGAAAGGTGCCAGGCTTAGTTTTGGGGAAAGGTTGGCACCGGAGTACCTAGTAACTAGTACCGAGCACGGCGGGGTACTGGACACTAGATCAGGGAGTAGCTTCACGCAACCTGATAATTAACCTGTAGAGGATTGTCTCTTTAAGAACTTTCCCCAAGAGCTTAGTGATCGAAGGCATCAACACAAAGGGAGGGATAGGGCTTTTACAGCTTATGCGGCCCACTGAGATCCCAAGTGTCAGCCATCGAGAGCACTGCTCCACTGTTTAACAGGGGGGAGCGGGACCCCGACAGCTTCAAGCATAGGGGTCACTCAGAACATCTAAAATACAGTGCATGGAGGCAAGGTACAGACCATCAGCAATACCAACGGGAGCGGACGAGCTCCCCTGAAGTGGCCGCGGCACCCAGAGACTTGGTTTACCCTTTGTGTCAGAGTCTGATTTGCGGTCACATCACTACCAACACTGCCTGAGTGAGTACGCTGTCCACCCCGGCTTCCAATCTACACCACACTACCCTACACCTCCAACATCCAGAGTCCCGGGGCCTCCCCTACCCGTGAAGGGAACATCATCCGGCTGTCCCACTCCATCTCCCCTGGGTACTCCCATCGGCAGCAGCGGTACTCCCCTTACCGGGAACCACGGGTGGCATCACAAACTCTTATCCCCTGTAAATACCCCCTTTGCATTTGAAGTGTCCACGAGCCCCCGGGTCCAGAGACCCTCGAGCCACAGCAACCTCCAGATACGAGCAGTCCGACTGCTGCAGGGGCGGCACACTTGAACCTGCTTTTTCTTCAGCAATGGAGTCCTGTGTGGTGAGCGTGCATATAGGAGTGTACATACAAATCATGGAGGGGCGCACATTACTTATTGTTGTCTTTGAAACAATTGTACCTGCTGATGTCAGGCCTTTCAGTGATCCTTGGCTCTTGGACAACTCTTCTGATAATTCTTTTTATTCCTCTGTCTGAAATCTTTCAGTGAGCACTTGGTCGTGGTCGGTTTATGCTGAAATGATATTTTTCCACTTCACGATTATTGCCCCAACAGCGCTCACTGGGACCTTCATTAGTTTAGAAATTGTTCAGTTAGCAATGCCATCTGTATGTTTTGCAATAATAAGGACACAAAGGTCTGGAGACAGCTCACTGGTTTTACCCATCATGAGATGTTTCTTGTGTGGCACCTTGGTAATGAAATACCTTTTTATAGGCCATCAGTTGAACCAGCTGATGTTATTTTTCAGTAAGTGGCAGGATTGCTAATTACTGATAGATTTCAGCCGTGTCATCATTTTCCATGGCGTTTCACACCTCTCTTTTTGCATGTGTTGAATACTTTTACCCTGTGTAACCTCTCATTATGACACATAACTTAATTTATGGGGATCTGTGGTTTGGTTTCTTGGCCTGTGTGGATCTGGTGAGAAATTCATGACAATAGCACCTGCAGAAATATATTTACTTAGGAAATTGCTGACGTGTTCAATACTTCTTTTACTTGCTGTATGTCAGATTGCGTTTCTAGTCCGGTGGCTGTGTGCGGAGCGCAGTGAGCTATGGCGTCCGGTCTGGTGAGCATATCCTCCCTCTCCGGGCAGCGCACTGATAGCGGAGTATCTCCCATATGTAGACATTACTCTCAGCTCATGGATTTTCCATCTCCCTCTATTTGCTGTGATATTAATTTCATATTAGCGGCTGTCATCACCGCAACAGAGAAAGGAGCCGCGTCTGTGTTACTGAGTCAGATTGCTCTATCATGTTCCTGCCATTGAATCAGCAAACAGTTCATCCACGTTCACCGCCATTACCGCTTTATAGCGGAAAAGCTGCTGCCATCAGCCATTCACCAGAAAACGAGCGCCGTGCTGAACTGCAAATATTAGTGCACAGTGACTGCATCAGCAGAATAGTGAGTGCAGCTCTGGAGTATAATACAGGAGGTAACTCAGGATCAGTACAGGATAAGTAATGTAATGTATGTACACAGTGACTGCACCAGCAGAATAGTGAGTGCAGCTCTGGAGTATAATACAGGAGGTAACTTAGGATCAGTACAGGATTAGTAATGTAATGTATGTACACAGTTACTGCACCAGCAGAATAGTGAGTGCAGCTCTGGAGTATAATACAGGAGGTAACTCAGGATCAGTAATGTAATGTATGTACACAGTGACTGCACCAGCAGAATAGTGAGTACAGCTCTGGAGTATAATACAGGATGTAACTCAGGATCAGTAATGTAATGTATGTACATAGTGACTGCACCAGCAGAATAGTGAGTGCAGCTCTGGAGTATAATACAGGAGGTAACTCAGGATCAGTACAGGATAAGTAATGTAATGTATGTACACAGTGACTGCACCAGCAGAATAGTGAGTGCAGCTCTGGAGTATAATACAGGAGGTAACTTAGGATCAGTACAGGATTAGTAATGTAATGTATGTACACAGTTACTGCACCAGCAGAATAGTGAGTGCAGCTCTGGAGTATAATACAGGAGGTAACTCAGGATCAGTAATGTAATGTATGTACACAGTGACTGCACCAGCAGAATAGTGAGTGCAGCTCTGGAGTATAATACAGGATGTAACTCAGGATCAGTAATGTAATGTATGTACATAGTGACTGCACCAGCAGAATAGTGAGTGCAGCTCTGGAGTATAATACAGGAGGTAACTCAGGATTAGTAATGTAATGTATGTACATAGTGACTGCACCAGCAGAATAGTGAGTGCAGCTCTGGAGTATAATACAGGAGGTAACTCAGGATCAGTACAGGATAAGTAATGTAATGTATGTACACAGTTACTGCACCAGCAGAATAGTGAGTGCAGCTCTGGAGTATAATACAGGATGTAACTCAGGATCAGTACAGGATTAGTAATGTAATGTATGTACATAGTGACTGCACCAACAGAATAGTGAGTGCAGCTCTGGAGTGTAATACAGGCGGTAACTCAGGATCAGTAATGTAATGTAAGTACACAGTGACTGCACCAGCAGAATAGTGAGTGCAGCTCTGGAGTATAATACAGGATGTAACTCAGGATCAGTAATGTAATGTATGTACACAGTGACTGCACCAGCAGAATAGTGAGTGCAGCTCTGGAATATAATACAGGATGTAACTCAGGATCAGTAATGTAATGTATGTACACAGTGACTGCACCAGCAGAATAGTGAGTGTAGCTCTGGAGTATAATACAGGAGGTAACTCAGGATCAGTAATGTAATGTATGTACACAGTGACTGCACCAGCAGAATAGTGAGTGCAGCTCTGGAGTATAATACAGGAGGTAACTCAGGATCAGTAATGTAATGTATGTACATAGTGACTGCACCAGCAGAATAGTGAGTGTAGCTCTGGAGTATAATACAGGAGGTAACTCAGGATCAGTAATGTAATGTAAGTACACAGTGACTGCACCAGCAGAATAGTGAGTGCAGCTCTGGAGTATAATACAGGAGGTAACTTAGGATCAGTACAGGATTAGTAATGTAATGTATGTACACAGTGACTGCACCAGCAGAATAGTGAGTGCAGCTCTGGAGTATAATACAGGATGTAACTCAGGATCAGTAATTTAATGTATGTACACAGTGACTGCACCAGCAGAATAGTGAGTGTAGCTCTGGAGTATAATACAGGAGGTAACTCAGGATCAGTAATTTAATGTATGTACACAGTGACTGCACCAGCAGAATAGTGAGTGTAGCTCTGGAGTATAATACAGGAGGTAACTCAGGATCAGTAATGTAATGTAAGTACACAGTGACTGCACCAGCAGAATAGTGAGTGCAGCTCTGGAGTATAATACAGGAGGTAACTCAGGATCAGTAATTTAATGTATGTACACAGTGACTGCACCAGCAGAATAGTGAGTGTAGCTCTGGAGTATAATACAGGAGGTAACTCAGGATCAGTAATTTAATGTATGTACACAGTGACTGCACCAGCAGAATAGTGAGTGTAGCTCTGGAGTATAATACAGGAGGTAACTCAGGATCAGTAATGTAATGTAAGTACACAGTGACTGCACCAGCAGAATAGTGAGTGCAGCTCTGGAGTATAATACAGGAGGTAACTCAGGATCAGTAATGTAATGTAAGTACACAGTGACCGCACCAGCAGAATAGTGAGTGCAGCTCTGGAGTATAATATAGGAAAAGTAATGTAAAGTATGTACACAGTGACTGCACCAGCAGAATAGTGAGTGCAGCTCTGGAGTATAATACAGGAGGTGACTCAGGATCAGTAATGTAATGTATGTACACAGTGACTGCACCAGCAGAATAGTGAGTGCAGCTCTAGAGTATAATATAGGAAAAGTAATGTAAAGTATGTACACAGTGACTGCACCAGCAGAATAGTGAGTGCAGCTCTGGAGTATAATACAGGAGGTGACTCAGGATCAGTAATGTAATGTATGTACACAGTGACTGCACCAGCAGAATAGTGAGTGCAGCTCTAGAGTATAATATAGGAAAAGTAATGTAAAGTATGTACACAGTGACTGCACCAGCAGAATAGTGAGTGCAGCTCTGCTCAGCTGCTGCTCACTGTGGTGATTGAGGGTGTGGTCGCTTCTGATCCTGGTGTGTGCTCCTGAGCTCCTGAGAAGGAAGACCTCTCCACCAGGGACCTGCTCTCTCCTCCCCAGGGAGGGAGCGGGTTGCTGGGCATGGGCGATGGAGCCAAGACCCCTGCTTCTGTTCCCCGAACCAGGTCGGCGGGGATCAAGAAAAGCCAGCAACCGGCCTACTCATCTGAGGACTCGGGGGTGAGGCCCTTCACCAGGAGTCGCAGTAATGTGGCTCCTACTCCCCCCGGGTCTGTGGAGATCCCGAGAAGCCCAAGGCTTCCAGCATGGAGGAAATGCCTGCAAGTGTGCATGATAGCCGTCCTTCCGGAGGAGAGCCGAGTACTCACGGAGGTGAGGCCGACCTCGCTGAGGAGGGATGGGGTTCGCAGCGACCCCGGGAGTCTGTGTCCACCTATGGCTCCCGGGTCATGAATCATCTCCGTGAGTATGAAGAAGCTAGCAAGACCATCAGAAGACTCCGGGAGGAGCTGCGCTGCACAAGCGCCAAAGCTGCCACAGCCTCCAGGCCCCGGAAGACCAAGCTCCTGGCAGAAATTAACAGTTTAAAGCAGGAAATTAATGACTTGGAGGTGAGAAAAGCATTTATTAGAGAAAAAAGTAAACCGTTTAAAGGGAACCAATCATCAGGATTTTGGTGTATAAGCTGCAGCCAGTGCAGTACGGGCACTATCATGCACAGTGTGTACATACCATTGGGGTGCAGCTCGGGTGTTTAGGCAGTGAAATTCATCTTTATAAAGTTTGAAATTTCGTGCACTTTTTGATTGACGTGTGCACCTCTGCAGATAATGTCCGGGCGGGTTATGCAGGAGTTCCCCGCCCCCCCACCAGCCTGTTCCTCCGTCTCTCCTGATGTCCAGGCGGGTTATGCACGTGTTCCCCGCCCCCCCGCGCTGCCTGTTCCTCCCTCCCTCTGGCTGTATGTAAATATCTAATCTTCAGAAACACGGCGCCGGAGTGGGCCTCTGCGCATAGCGCTTATCTCCGGCGCCATGTTTCTGAACCCCTATCACACAGCTTGGTGTTAGAGGGCGGCGCATGCACCCTCGCTCCTTCAGATCCCGTTGTGACCGCAGGAGCGAGCGCGATCACAACAGGACTGCAGAACAGCTGATCGGAGGACGCGATTACCTGCTGCTCCTGTATCGTGCCGCCCCAGGACACCGGGCCAACACACCAGCCGGTGTGACATCGCTGTGGCGCCGCCCTCTCAGACACCAAGTTGTGTAATGCGGGGGCTTCAGAAACATGGCGCCGGAGATAAGCGCTATGCGCAGAGGCCCACTCCGGCGCCATGTTTCTGAAGATTAGATACTTACATACAGCCAGAGGGAGGGAGGGAGGAACAGGCGGCGCGGGGGGGGGCGGGGAACACGTGCATAACCAGCCCGGACATCAGGAGAGAGGGAGGAACAGGCTGGTGGGGGGGCGGGGAACTCCTGCATAACCCGCCCGGACATTATCTGCAGAGGTGCACACGTCAATCAAAAAGTGCACGAAATTTCAAACTTTATAAAGTTGTATTTCACTGACTAAACACCCGAGCTGCCCCCTGATGGTATGTACACACTGTGCATAATAGTGCCCGTACTGCACTGGCTGCAGCTTATACACGAAAATCCTGATGATTGGTTCCCTTTAAAGAAAAACTAATGAGTGAGGACCGGTTCAGGCAGATGGCTGATAACAGAGAGCAGAGGCTGATGGGGCTGCAGCCTGAGAGCCAGGTAGATGATGATGATGATGATGACCAGCAGAAAGCCCCACCTGGCAGCCTGCAGAGCCACCCGCAGGCCACGTGCAGCGAGCTTCCTGCGGGACAGGCGGCAGTGCCATCTAGTCGCGGTCCTGCTGGCTCTGGGGAGGACAGTGACCACAGCAGCCAGGGAGGGGCGCTAATGGCGGAGATCAAGCTGCTGGAGTCCCCAGTGTGCCTCCAGAACTTCTACCTTGGTGATGATCTACCAGAGGAGGCACCTGGGGGCAAGAGCAAGGCAAAAAAGAACAAGCCAAAGCCGCAAGAAACGGTAAGCTACATGTATGCCCCCCTCCCTGTACCCCCAGAGCCGGCCGCAGGGTCAGCTCGCTGTATAAGCCCCGTTGCCCAGCCCAGCCCGGGTTCTGCTGTGGATTCGGTGCAAAGGCGCGGGGAGATCACAAAGCGAGGTAGCTAGGCGCAGAGCTGCGTTTCTGCTTGTAGTAGTGGGGACGTAGCAGGGGATGCATCAGCCGAGAGGCTGGACAGTGAGGGCGGCCCGGCGGCGGGCATTCGGTCAGGCCATGATACTGTGGTGCGCTCCCCTGTGGGAGGGGGGAGCAGCCCAGTGTCGGGGGCAGCTGCAGGAGTCTCGGCGCCTCTAAATACTGTTGCCGCTGATCACTCAGTTGAGAAGCGGCGGCAGTGTGAGGGGGCTGCTGGGGCTGAGAATCCCAGTCCTCCCACGAAGCCTCTGTTCTGTGTTGGTGCCGCTGGTCAACCGGATACTGATACTAAGGATCAGCGGCACCTCACAACAGCTAAGGATCAGCGGCGCCCTGCTCAGAAGTCACTAACTGATGACGCGGAGGGCACTCATAAGACCAGGGGTGAGGGCGCCTCCAGTTCTATGGAGGTGGCTGAGCCCCTTGTGCCCGATGATGCTGAGGTTAACATGTCACCCACTCAAGGTACTGGTTCAGCAGGTGTGAATGTGGTGGTGGGGGCAAGTGAGGAAAAGTCTGAGGGTGTGAATATTGGTGAGGGTGCTGGTATGATGGATGGTGAGAAGGAGGTGGGTAATGATGTTGAGGTAATTACTGGTCCAGTTGTCCCCCCGGTGGTGGCAGCACCTGTCAGGAGTTATGCCAGTGTCACCGCTGGGGGAACCAGGGCGTCCTCCTCTACTCCGGCCTCTGTGGACGGCATATTGCAACGGCGCCTCCTGGAGGCTCTAAAGAGGGGTGAGAGATCACTAAATGTAGAGGGTCGAGAGGTTGATCTATCCTTCTGGATAGAGAGGCATGGCCTCGGGGCCTTCCGAGAGCAAAGAGAGGGGGATACTATGTGGTCCCTCCCGACAGCCGGGCCGGCCCGTGTGCGTAGGAATGTGGTCCATCTTCAGTGGAGGGGCAGTGATGCGTGTCTTCCACGGAAAAACGTTGTGGAGCTCCTGCTGGGGATAGGCTTCAAGGCGAATGACATCTATGCCTTCTTACATTTCTATGGCACGACCGAGTTTGATATCAGCTTTGTTCGGCCGGAGGGGCTTGAGCTCTTCTGGTCGAATTATGAGCTGGTAAAGAACGAGCCTGGCTGGCGAGACTTTGACGTTCAGGCAGTGTCTCGCCAAAACCAGGTCAAGAGAGTGACCGTGATGACTTGTAACGAGTCGCTCTCTTGTTTTGACATCATGACGTGGCTTAGTCGGTACGGGGAGGTGGTGGAAATGCCGAAGAAAAACCGAGACGAGTTTGGTATCTGGTCAGGGGCCTGGACGTTTATGGTAAAACTTAAGCGTTCAGGTGGTACGGTTGCCCACATCCCATCATCTGCCTTCCTGGGTAGGGATCGTATCCTGGTCCACTACCAGGGGCAACCGAAGCTCTGTCACAAGTGCGGCGACCCCACACACTTCAGTGCAAATTGCACTGTGCAGAAATGTGCATTGTGTGGGGATGTCGGCCATCTCGCCGCATCTTGTAAGGAGATCAGGTGCCACCTGTGTGGTGAGTTAGGTCATCCGTTCAGCCATTGTCCTCGCTCCTTTGCTAATACAGTCAGGACCCCGGTGGGAGAAAGTCGAGAGGCAGATTCTGCTGGGGAAGGGACTGGCAGAGGTAAAGGAGCTGAGGGGCCAGGGAGGAAAAGCAGGCAAAAGACGCCTGCCCAGCTGAGGCGTCTAGATAAGTGCAGACAGGAGAGGCAGGTGGGCAAGCCCCGGCCAACTATGGTGACCCCCTGTCCTGGATGCCAGGCCTGCTGCTGAGGCCCCGAGGGACAATGAGTTGGATGAGGAAGCCGGGAGGATCCACAGGGAGGAAAAAGCCACTTCCTCAGAATCCTCCCATTATGAAAGTATGGATGAGGATAATAGGCAGTGGCTACAGGAAAAGCGTAAGCGCGGCACCAGGAAAAAGAAAAACAAGGGAGATGTAACATCTTCTCCTGCTCTGACTAAGGTACCTAAGGAAGGTAAAGCCGACTCCCCTCTGGCGGGTCTCTCTAACCGGTTCCAAGCCCTTGAGGACACCTATTCCTCTGAGGAGGAAGACGAGGGTGAGGTTCCGGCCTCGGCGATGCTTCCAGGGGGCGCTGAGTCTCCTTCTCCAGGGGATGCAAGGTCCACGGGGGGAGGGACTGGCCCGGAGTCCGGAGACGAGGACGATAATAGAAGCAAGAATGTGGGAATGGATGTATCTGTGTCACTCAAGAGGGGGAAGGATTCCTCCTCGGAGGCAGAAGATAGGAAGGGGAGCGGGAAAAAGAAAGCCGTCTAACTCAATCACCAATGATGGCGGTACCCACTCCGTTGACGCTGGCGTCCATTAATGTCGCCAGCATTAAGTCAAATACGGCTAGATTTGCGGCCTTTGATTTTTTCAGCCGGGTTGAAGCTGACGTTTTCTTTTTGCAAGAGACCAGGCTGCCAAACACAGCGGAGGTGTTTAAAGCCAAAAGGGAGTGGAGACTCGGGCCCTCTTATTGGTCTCTTGCAGCCGAGCCGTATAGCGGAGTGGCGGTCCTCTTTACCGCACCGGTAGAATGCCGACGGGTTATTGAGTTAGAAATGGGGAGGTGCCTGATCTTAGATGTCCTCCTGAAGGGACAGGAGCTCCGGCTCATTTAATATCTATGGTCCCCAATCTAAGTGGGACCGGAAGTGTCTCTTTATGAGGATCAAGCCCTACCTTTTTACGAGTCGGCAGGTTGTCTTTGGAGGGGATTTCAACACTGTCACGAGACCCCGAGATAGAGGCGGTGCCAGAGGCAAGCTGACTTATGATAGCGTCGCTCTTAATAGTATAGCTAGTGAGGCTCGCCTGGTGGATGTCCACATCCGGCACACCCCAGGCCACGAGGGGTTCACCTATCATAGAGGTAATTGTAGGTCCAGAATAGACAGGTTTTATTTAAAGGAGGAAGCCGTCTCTTCAGCAGTATCTGTTGTTGAGGTGGAGTTCTCCGACCACTGTTTAATTTTGTTTTCTCTGAATGTTACAGAGACCCCCCGGATGGGAAGAGGCTTTTGGAGGCTGAATTCGTCTCTCTTGGAAGAAGCGGAGATAAGACAGTCCTTTGAGGATTTTCTTCAGAGCCAGGTACCCTTACTGGATCTTTGTAGTAGTAAGTCAGAGTGGTGGGAGATGTTCAAGGAAAGGGTGTCGAGATTCTTCCGCCAGCTCTCAAGCCTCAGGAGTCTGGACAGGTACCGCCTGTACCAGGGCCTGAGGAGGAAACTCGAGCATCTTGTCTCAGCTGGAGGTAGCCGCGAGGAGATCTCCAGAGTGAAATCTTTGCTGAGGACGTGTCAGTATGATAGGCACGCATCTTTGGTTTTTGAGAGGGATTATGGGAAGTACCGCTCGCTCGACCCTTACAGGAACTGCAAGATGTCAGTGAATAGTAAAGTTGTCACAGGACTGATTGACAGTACAGGGTCCCTGAGGAGATCCAGATCAGGGATCCTGGAGGTCGTCAGATCCTTTTACTCGCACCTCTTGGGGAAGCGGGATCTAGACTGGGATGAGATGTCGGCTTTCCTGGCTGAAGCTGTCCCCGAACCAGGGGTAGACCCTTCTCTTGATGTTTTGACGGAGATGATCACGGAAGAGGAAGTTAGGTTGGCGATTGAAGGGCTAGCCCTAAAGAAATCGCCAGGTCCAGATGGCTTAACATCTGAGTTCTACAAGACCTTTAAGGACGCCTTGGTTCCCCTCTTGACTGAGGTATTCAATGAGTGTCTTTCCTTGGGCACTCTGCCACAGTCAATGAGGAGGTCTGCCCTGATCATCTTGTCAAAGGGTAAGGATCCGTCTTGCATTGAGAATTGGCGTCCCATAGCGCTTCTCAATGCAGACAGGAAGGTTTTGGCAAAAGTGCTGGTTAATCGGCTGGTGAAGTTTGTACCCCAGCTCCTTTCAGGGGCCCAGCATTGCTCTGTTCCGGGCCGCAGTACATTTAGTGCTGTGCTCTGTGTCCGAGAGGCAGTGGAGCAGGGTAGGGCTGACCACTGGAAGGGGTACATGCTGTCCCTGGATCAGTCAAAAGCGTTTGATCAGGTTAATCATGAGTACCTCTGGTCTGTCCTTCTGAGGTATGGCCTGCCGGGGAGGTTTGTTGATTGGCTTAAGACCTTGTACGCTGGGGCAGAGAGTTTCCCGCTTGTGAACGGTTGGATTGGCAGCTCTTTTGAGGTTGGTTCTGGTGTTCGCCAGGGTTGTCCCTTAAGCCCCCTGCTGTACGTGTTTGCGATTGATCCTTTCCTTCGGAGGGTGGAGAGTGGACCGTTGGCAGGAGTCGAGATGGACCGGACGGCACCGGAATCCACTCTAAGGGTGGTGGCGTATGCTGATGACGTCACCATTTTTGTTTCCTCAGATGGGGAGACTGAGTGGCTGATGTCAGAGGTAAATCGCTACTCTGAGGCATCTGGGTCCAAGATCAACGGGGATAAGTGTGAGAGTCTCTGGCTGGGAGGAGGAGATCTTGGTTTTGATCTCCCGGACACCCTTCCAGGACCCAAAGTCTCTGCAAAAGTTCTTGGCATCGAATTTGGCCAGGGGGATTACCCCAAACAAAATTGGGAAAGCAGGCTAGAGATCGCCACTCAGAAAGTCAACCAATGGAAGGGTTGGTCTTTGACCCTAAGGGAAAGGGTAAACCTGATCAAAACTTACCTGCTCCCTTTACTCATCTATCTGGGCAGCGTGTGCATCTTGCCGGAACCTCTCTGGACTCTGGTCAACAGTTTGTTTTTCCAGATGTTATGGGGGAATAGACTGAACCTGATCAAGAGGGAGGTTACTTACCGTACGAGGAGACTAGGAGGGTTGGGTATGGTCAACCCTGTGATATTCCTTGTGAATACCTTCATTAAGATCAATATTGCAAACCTCTGGAAAGAGAGGGCTCCTCCGTGGGTATTCTCCTGTGGGGGATGGTTTCAGCCCTTCTTCCAGGAATGGGAGACAGGAGGGCAAGTGAAGGATCCTTCGCACACCGCATGTACATCTTCCGGCTTATGCTACCCTGGTTCTGAAGGTAATTCGCCGGTGGGGACTGGGAATGTGGGAGATCAGGACTCTGCCCAGGAAGCTCCTTGACAAAAGGGTTCTGTTGACCCATTTCCAGAGGCCTCTGGCGCTCAGAGAGTGCCCAAGTCGGGATTTTGGGGTGGGTTTGCATCTTTTAAATTCTATCAGAATCCCCTCAAAGTTTTGGGACTTGGCTTGGCGCTGCTTCCATGGGAAACTGTGTGTGAGGGACAATCTGAAGTGTAGGAGCTCTGAGGATAGGAATTGTCCTCGAGAGCAGTGTGGTACTGTGCTGGAAAGCATGGACCATTTCCTGCTTCGTTGTCCCTTTAACATAGAGGTATACAACAGGGTGGGCGCCTCCATTGGCTGGCCTCGGCTGGCCGGTCTCTCCTATGCGGAATGGGCCTATGGAGCATTCAGAGACCTGGGTGGTCGGGACCGCTGCACTTTATTTCTAGTTAGCGTAGTGGTTAGGTATCACACGTGGAACGCACGGTGCTTAGTATCGACGCAACGGAAAATCCTCCCAGTGGATGATGTGTTTAGGACCATACTCGGTGACCTGGTGAAGGTGCGCTCTCTGGAGTATGAGAGACTGGGCGCGCGGAGGGCGGCTCTCCTCTGGAGGGGCTTTTCTTTTAGTGTGCCTTAGTCTACTCCTCTCCTTTCCTGGTGGTGGGCCGCTGCTGACACCCTAGATTTTTGTTTTGATTAGTATACAGTGATGTAGGGCTGCAGGCGCCGAACCTGGGCTTTGTTGATTGTTTGTTTGTTTGTTTGTTTGTTGATTTGTTGTTTTTTGTATATATTGTATATATTGTGTATATAGATAGGGGTGTAGGTGTTAGGTTGGGTGGTGGCAGGAGGGGGGAGGTGGGTTCATCTTTTGGGACTTTGAGGTTTGGGTTACACACTGGCGCTGCCTGATCTGGTCCAGGGACGTTGGACATGGACTGAGGCATGAAACTCAGGACCAGCTCTCAGGTCGGCGCAGGGATGGTGGTCTGGAGTGAGGGGGGATAGTTTATAATTAGTTTGTATATAGTCAGTATTGATTTTATTTATGTTTACGCGTGTGTATATAAAGAAAGAAAAAAAAAATGCCAGACAGGCTATTTATTTTCTTTCCTGTTTTATTATGGTTGCTATTTTCTTTGGCAGCTGAACCAGAAGTCAGTGATGTCATTAGTTATTATTGTGTATATATGAGGGTTGTATGTAATAATGTGTGTGTGTGGAGAGAGCGAGCGGCTGAACCAGGGCTCAGTTACATGGAGCTTTTCTGATTGATATTTTGTTATGTTTCTGTTATTGTTATGTTTTTTTACTTTTATAATAAAAGATCTACAGGAGGTAACTCAGGATCAGTACAGGATTAGTAATGTATGTACATAGTGACTGCATCAGCAGAATAGTGAGTGCAGCTCTGGAGTATAACACAGGAGGTAACTCAGGATCAGTAATGTAATGTATGTACATAGTGACTGCACCAGCAGAATAGTGAGTGCAGCTCTGGAGACAGAGGGTAATCCAGCAACAAAGTCCAAGGGATATTAAAATCCAAAAATTTTATTAAATCAAATTAAAATCCATATAAAAAAAAAGGTCCAAACAGGGTATAAACAACTGTCAGAGAGGATGCATTTCGAACCCAATGGCTCTTAGTCAGTCTGAGACCTAGAGTCCAGACCTCAATCAGTTAATTAATGGGGTCCGGTAGTTTCGGGACCGCGTTTCAGGGTCTGAGTACCCCCACGTGTGCTCCGGTTTCCAGTCGGCTCCCCAGTTCGGTACCGGCGGGCCACTACCCTGTCCCGGTTACCTACGGTTCCACCAGGCTGTCTTCCCGGCTCCTGCAGACGGCCACCACCGTCTGCCTCCTAGCCAAAGTGCCCGGGATCCGACTCAGGACACTTGTCAGATTTACTCCTCTCACTTCACTTCACTGTCAAAACTCGTCTACTCTCCTCCTCTCCTCCAACTCATCTCTCTGGCTCTTCCTGCCTCCGGGCATGTGAACTCCTCAGTGGGTGGGGCCAACTGCCTGGCTCCGCCTCCCTGGTGTGGACATCAAACCCTGAGGGAGGTGACTAGGGTTTTGTAGGTTGGCTGTTGTCACCTTATTAGGGGATGGGTGTTTGTGCAAGGGCCTACCTGTGACTACCTGGCTAGTCCAGGGCGTCACATATGCTGTATCTGATCTCTGCTGTGTAGGAAGTAGTATGCTGTATCTGATCTCTGCTGTGTAGTAAGCAGTATGCTGTATCTGATCTCTGCTGTGTAGGGGCAGTATGCTGTATCTGATCTCTGCTGTGTAGGGGCAGTATGCTGTATCTGATCTCTGCTGTGTAGGGGCAGTATGCTGTATCTGATCTCTGCTGTGTAGGGGCAGTATGCTGTATCTGATCTCTGCTGTGTAGGGGCAGTGTCTCTGATATCTGCTGTGTATTGGGCAGTGTGCTGTCTCTGATCTCTGCTATGTATTGGGCAGTGTGCTGTCTCTGATCTCTGCTGTGTAGGGGGCAGTGTGCTGTCTCTGATCTCTGCTGTTTGGGAAAGTGTACTGTCTCTGATCTCTGCTGTATGGAGCAGTGTACTGTCTCTGATCTCTGCTGTGTATTGGGCAGTGTACTGTCTCTGATCTCTGCTGTGTAGGGGCAGTATGCTGTATCTGATCTCTGCTGTGTAGGGGCAGTATGCTGTATCTGATCTCTGCTGTGTAGGGGCAGTATGCTGTATCTGATCTCTGCTGTGTAGGGGCAGTATGCTGTATCTGATCTCTGCTGTGTAGGGGCAGTATGCTGTATCTGATATCTGCTGTGTATTGGGCAGTGTGCTGTCTCTGATCTCTGCTATGTATTGGGCAGTGTGCTGTCTCTGATCTCTGCTGTGTAGGGGGCAGTGTGCTGTCTCTGATCTCTGCTGTTTGGGAAAGTGTACTGTCTCTGATCTCTGCTGTATGGGGCAGTGTACTGTCTCTGATCTCTGCTGTGTATTGGGCAGTGTGCTGTCTCTGATCTCTGCTGTATGGGGCAGTGTACTGTCTCTGATCTCTGCTGTGTATTGGGCAGTGTGCTGTCTCTGATCTCTGCTGTGTATTGGGCAGTGTGCTGTCTCTGATCTCTGCTGTGTATTGGGCAGTGTGCTGTCTCTGATCTCTGCTGTGTATTGGGCAGTGTGCTGTATCTGATCTCTGCTGTGTATTGGGCAGTGTGCTGTCTCTGATCTCTGCTGTGTATGGGGTAACATTTAATACCCTGTAATGACCCGTTTACAGGGGCGTTACACTCCTCCAGACCAAAAACGCAACACTCCGGGATTGCGACAACAAACAACACCGCAAAAAAAAACCTTTTCATAGATAAACAAATTAACATGTCCCTTTTACTGGGACCCAATAAAGGGTAGGAAGAGGCAGGAGGAAAAAGAAGAAGAAAGAGAAGAAAAACATGGAAAAAGAAACATTTGCATATGTCAAAACATTTAAACTTTCGGGAACAGGCCTCCTTACGACGCTCCAGGGCCCTCCAGGTACCCAGGTTTAGGGAGTAAACTCGGTAGTCCAAATCCCGGTACGTGCTGCGGTGCCGGGCTCACCCCTCTGGCCACCACTGGCCAAAGCTCGCACCCGGGCAGTCCATATCATCTCCCCATCCTCTTCTGGGCCTGGGGAGGCAGGGTTCCTGGCTCCTAGCAAGTGTCCAACAAAGGGGCGGGCACGGATTTTCGCGCCCCGCTGCAGCCCCACCCACGAAGGGCGGGCAAGTCCAGTCCTTGTTGGTATGCATGGCGCCTATCCCATTCTCAATGGACGCCATTGTACAGTCCAAGTCCATTTGTCGCATACTCGCAGCCGCGGGCATCAAAATAAATGTTAGACAATCCAATTTTGCAGATGGTAAACACAAGTCACGCATCACCCGGCGTTACCGGGTCTTGTCCGGACCCTGCTCACAGCGCCAAGTTGAAACGCCCACGCCGGGGCTTGCAGGGCTCGCACGGTCACCGGGCCGGTGGTATTCGGGGTCAGGCTGTGAGTGGCCCGACCCGGCTTCCGTGACCCCAGGCGGGTTTCAATAAAAGGAAAGTCCGACAGTCAGTCCGGTGTTACAAGGGGGATGGAAGGAGGGTAACGGGGTTCCTGGAGAGCTTGCCATCACTCTCCCCCAGGAAATGGTACGGGACGGGGGATGCTTGCAGCGCCACCCGTGGTTTGCGGCCAGGTGTTCAGCCGCCGCTGCACAGTCTCTCTCCGGGGCAGGTGTTACGGGCAGCCGGATGGAATCGCTCCCCACGGGTGGAGCGGGGTGGCCCCGGGAGGTTTATGAGACCCAGGGCAACAGTCCTCAGGGACACCGGGGGCATAGGGCGGCGGCATTACTCACAGCAGTCACGGAGTGCGGTTCCAGTTGTTCTTTATTTAAAGTCCGTTTCACATCGCACCCGGGTGCTGGTCCTCGCCGCCTGTAGCCTTTGGTCGGTCCCGGGCAGGAAGGAGGAAGGGGCCGGTGGAGTGATCTGGGGGTCCCTCTCTCTTTCGGTGCGATAATGCTATCCCCGTGGCATGGAGCATCTTGGGGACCCGCCGCCATTCTGTCTGTCTCTCTTCCAGTAGCGGGCACACACCAACCGCCACCGGGTACAACTTTCTCCAGGGATCCCCAGTCCTCAGCTCCATTCCCTTCCTCTAGGTGTTATCAGCCCTGGTCTCGTGGCATCTCCTCAGCAGGAGCTGTCCTGTGTAAGTCTGCACTCTGCTGCAGCCTCTGACGTTCTGACAAACTTTCTGTGTGTTCTGCACTAAACTCACTCCTATTCAGGCCCCTCTCCCCTTGGTTGTCATGGGGACCTGCCTGTGTCCAGCCACCTGCTCATTAACGAGACAGGATGAATCATGGACTCAATACTTCATGCTGCAAAAGCCATTAACTCCTTCCTGCCCATGTGATGTGAGTGTGTGTTGTGGGGACTCTTCTTCCTCCTGCACGGGAAAAATGGGGGTAACATTTAATACCCTGTAATGACCCGTTTACAGGGGCGTTACACATGTACACCACAGGAGGGGATTGGGGCATTTACATCACAGGAGGGGCTTGGGGCATGTACATGCTGCAGGCATATACATCACAGCAGACGCTGGCGACATATGCATCACAGGAGACGCTGGAGGCATATATATCACAGGAGGGGATGGGGCATATAGATAACAGGAGATGCTGGGGTTATATATATCACAAGACAGGATGGGGGCGTGCACATCACAGTAGATGCTTGGGGCATATACATCACAGGAGATGCTGGGGGCATATACATCATAAGAAAGGCTGGTACATATACACCACAGGAGGGGAAGGGGACATCTATATCACATATATCACAGGAGGGGCTTGGGTCCTATACATAAAAGGATATTCTGGGATCATATATGTGACGCCCTGGCCTATCAGGTCGTCACAGGGTATTGCACAATTTTCCTTTCCGTGCAGTACCCATCTCCTCCTTGGTTCCAGGTGCCACCCAATGATGTTGCTAAGGCCAGCATGCAAAGCACACACACACACACACACACACACACACACACACACACACACACACCGGTGGGTAGGTCCAGTGAGGAAAGGGCCGCCCACCAAAGTGTTAAGCAGATTGGGTGGGAGGTGACTAGTCAGTCGTCGGCAGAGGAGCAGGGAGAGTGGTAGCTCTTAGGGGGAGAGCAGGCTGGGGAGTTGGAGTTCCCAGAACAGTGTGAGAGAGCAGCCCTCAGAGAGTGAGGGGCTGCGGGATAGAGGCTCCCGGAGGGTCGGAATAGACTGGAACACACCAGGCAACATCACAGGGAACGGTCACCTGAACGTGCTCCCCCTCAGCAGCAGCGGTACTGCAGGACATTTGGTTTAATCACAGTCTGTGTGTTTACTGACCTTCCAGAGCAGCAGAGCCTCATCCAGCACCACGACTACCAACTGTGAGTTTCTCTGCTCCCTGTCTCCCAGGCCTACAGCCCACGGCTCCCCCCTACGATCACAGAGCCCTGGGGCACTTCCCCCTACCCACGGAGGGTTTAAACACCTTGCTGCCTTCCCATCGCCACCGGGCGCTCCTTACAGCAGCGGTGGTATTCCACCTTACCACACACCGTGGGTGGCGTCACGAACTCTAACCACAAAATCCCCTGTAAATACCCCCCTTTTATTTTGGGGGTCCGCGCGACCCCTCTCGGGTCCAGAGACCCCTCGAGCCACCACAGATCTGGATCTGAGCAGCAGCCCGGCTGCTGGCGCTGGGGTGGTACACATTGAAAATCCTGGCGTCACAAACAGGATACGAGCATGACCCACTCATCTGGGTGACATGCGCCTTGAAGCCGAAAACCATGAGTCAAATTTCCTCTTCCCGCCAATTCCACCATTTTCCGCCATCTTTTCGTGCCAAAACGCCATCTTCCCCATGAAAGCGTGCGAAGCAGAAGCTTCGCCCTGAGCGCAAGGCCGGAACTGGAAGTTCCCAGAGGCCTACAGCGCGCGAAAGAGTGCTGAGTGAAAATCAAGGGGGTGTGCCGGAATGTAACAAGAGCGGAAGTGAAGCAGGGATGCCAGTACTCTGCCATCACGTTCCTGGATGACGCAGAGGCAAGATGGCGGAGCGGAGCTGGTCACCGGAACCTGCTGTTCCCAGGACCGCGACTTGGATAAAGGAAGAGACGGAACAACTGTGCATGAGAATGCGGACGCAGTTCCTCTTTATACTAAACCACTGGATTGAAGAGATGAGGAGCCTGGCGGTGGCGGTGCAAGCCCGTGAGATGAAAGTCCCACGAGAAGAGAGGGTAAGCGGTTATCCAGTCCCTGTCGATTACCCTAATCCGGCCACTGCGGCTGAGGGATCCAGACCGCCCACGCTCGCGGCAAGCATTCCACCGTCATCTACCCCGTCCTTGGCGGACGCCGAGCTGCCCACACCAATCCCTGCAGCGGAACCTGCAGTACTTGTATAGGAGGCTCCAGTTACAGAGACCCCGATCTCGACCATCATCCCAGTCATGACAGCGGTCGCCCGGAGCCCGGCCAGACCAGACCCGGCCGCATCACAGGGTCTGTCCTCAGAGGCGGAGCGCCCGGACCCTGCAACTTTGGCTGCGGAACAGTCGGTCCTTCCCTCTGCCAAGGCGGAAGTGGAGCCCAAAGATCCACCGGTTCCACTGCCGCGCGGCATCCCAATGGCTGTTGGGGCCGCAGGAGTCCAGCTACAACCAGCACCAGTGGTGAAGATGAAGCCCGACATCACCGGCCATGAAAAGGAAAAGCATTGGCGGCGGCTGATGCGGTTACATGCAAAAGTGTTTGCTCAGGAGCGGCGCAGGATGGGGATAGCCGCTTGTCTCACCAGAGAAGAGAAGATGGAACCTGCAAGTTCATAAAAAGTTTTAAAAGTTTTGTATAGACTGCGTCCTCCTTGTTGAACCTTTTTCCACCCGTTGTTACAGGGAAAAAACTACCAGGGCCTTGTCCGGTGCTGTGCTGGTAGACGGCACCAGGAGGCCCGATGGAGGTCGGCGCAAAGGGCAAAGGCTATCAGGTTGCTCAGGACTGGTACCAGAGTCACCCTTTAAACCCGGGATCTTAACCTGGTCACGGACACACCATAGGTTTGCAGGGGATCAGGTTGTTTGGGTGGCGGGTTAATGGGATCCGGGAATGTGGACTCTGAGTCTTTTTGCAGTGTTGGGAAGTGTGCCTCCCCTGTGAGGGATGGAAACTGTTTATACTATGTTATCCATTTTTATGCCTCATTACAGGAGCAGTTTTAAATAAAACCTGATGTGTCCTGTAGCTCAGGGATGAACTACGTTTAACCAAGGGGGAATGTGACGCCCCGGCTTATCAGGTCGTCACAGGGTATTGCACAATTTTCCTTTCCGTGCAGTACCCATCTCCTCCTTGGTTCCAGGTGCCACCCAATGATGTTGCTAAGGCCAGCATGCAAAGCACACACACACACACACACACACACACCGGTGGGTAGGTCCAGTGAGGAAAGGGCCGCCCACCAAAGTGTTAAGCAGATTGGGTGGGAGGTGACTAGTCAGTCATCAGCAGGGGAGCAGGGAGAGTGGTGGCTCCCAAGTAGCTTTCAGGGGGAGAGCAGGCTGGGGAGTTGGAGCTCCCAGAACAGCGTGAGAGAGCAGCCCTCAGAGAGTGAGGGGCTGCGGGGCAGAGGCTCCTGGAGGGTCGGAATAGACTGGAACACACCCGGCAACATCCCAGGGAACGGTCACCTGGACGTGCTCCCTCTCAGTAGCAGTGGTACTGCAGGACGTTTGGTTTAATCAGTCTGTGTGTTTATTGACCTTCCAAAGCAGTACAGCCTCATCCAGCACCATGACTACCAACTGTGAGTTTCTCTGCTCCCTGTCTCCCAGGCCTACAGCCCACGGCTCCCCCCTACCATCACAGAGCCCCGGGGCACTTCCCCCTACCCACGGAGGGTTTAAACACCTTGCTACCTTCCCATCGCCACCGGGCGCTCGTTACAGCAGCGGTGGTATTCCACCTTACCACACACCGTGGGTGGCGTCACGAACTCTAACCACAAACCGAAGACCCCTCGAGCCACCGCGGATCTGGATCCGAGCAGCAGCCCGGCTGCTGGCACTGAGGCGGTACATATACATCACAGGAGATGCTGGCGGTATACGCATCACAGAAAATGCTGGGGGCATATACATCACAGGAAGGGATGGGGCATATACATAACTGGAGATGCTGGGGTTATATACATCACATGATAGGATGGGGCATATATAATATATAATATACATAACAAGAGACGCTGGGGCATATACATCACAATAGACACTGGGGGCATATACATGATAGGAGGGGATGGGGGCATATACATCACAGTAGATGCTGGGATTTATACATCCACAGGATGAGATGGGGGCTTTTACATCACAGAAGAGGCTGGGAGCATATACATCACAGGAGAGGCTGGAACATATACATCACAGGATGGGCTGGATCATATACATTACAGGAGACACTGTAGCATATATATATATACATATATATTTTTATATATATATATATATAGTTGTTACTATGTTTTTTCGGTAGCACCTGTTCACATTTGTTGGCTATGCGGGTCAGTTTTTTGGATATTTGTACTGTAGCATATACATCACAGGAAACAGTGGGTGCATATGCATCACAGAAGGGGATGGGAAGGGAATAGGGGCATATAAATCACAGGTATTGCTAGTGGGAATATGCATTACAGGAAATGCTGGGGGCATATAAATCACAGGAGATGCTGGGGGCATATACATCACTGGGGATGCTGCTGGATGCATATATACATCACAAGGGAGGGCTGGGAGGAAAATACATCACTGGGGAGACTGGGGACTATAGACATGACTGGGAAGGCTGGAAACATATACATGACAGGAACGGCTGTGGGCATATACATCACAGGAAAGGCTTGGGGTATATACATCACTGGGGAGTGATGGTGGAATAAACATCACTAGGGAAGCTGGGGGCATCGAGTTGGCTGTGGTGCATAAACCTCACTGTGGGGTACAGACATCATTGGGGGCACATACTGTATATCACTGGGAGTATATACATTACCGGGAGGCACAAACATAGTTGGGGAGCACAAACATCACTGGGGGTTTATACAGCAATGGGGAGACACATACATCACTGGGGTTTATACATATCAGGGGGACACAGACAGCCAGGGGGGCACATACAGCCATGTGGGAGCTAAGTGGGACAGACAGCCCTGGAGGACACTGTGGGCACAGACTGCCCTGTGGGATGCTAGGGGGCACAGACTGTTCTGTGGGATGCTGGGGGGCACAGACAACCCTCAGAACAAATTTACCTATGCTTCTATATACTAATATACTGGGTGCTTTGTAAAATGCATAATGAGATGGATCCTTTGTCTGTACATAGAGAAACAAGTGTATTGTGCCAACTACTAATAATGTTAGGGGTGTAAGTGACATACTACTGCAAAGGGGTCCACAAGAGGATTCTCCGGTTCTCCTGAGAGCCAGTCCGAGCCTGTTTATATTTAAAAGAACAACTATTGAGCATTTTTCAACTTGTAAAAATCTTCTCATAAGTATACAACAGATATATAAAAGTAGTACATTGCTATACAATATGGCAGAGACATATAGAAATATTACATGTAAATTATTGCTGCTGTTCCAAGTTCTCCACCACATTTTGTCCCATTCGACAGCAGTTTCCGGATTCGGCTAGGTAGTCTTTTACTTGTCTGTAGCCAAAAACCATAATACATGAGCTGACTGAGTAATATATGGAGGACAGAACACCATAAAGAGCCGAGAGCATGTCACTTTCATAGTCGTTCCCCATGAGCCCCGAGACAATGGATATCCACACCACATCACTGGAGATCCAGCAGATGACATATAACAATAGCAGGGATAGCAGTATCTTTGTTGCCTGAGCCGTGTGCTTGTTCCAGCCTCGTCGTGCCGTCATGGTGTCCATTACTTGTCGCCGGTGTCTACATATTAAGTCTATTATAAACCAATTTAGGAGAACCACCAAGATGATCAACAAGAAGTCCACACTCACCGTGGTGTAAGTCAGAACCTTCAGGAGTTTACTTTGCATTGGGCCAATGCAGTTGGTGCTCGTCATCATTATGTTGCTTTTATTGCGATGACCCAAGGACTCTGGGTATAGAAGGTAAGGAATGTGGAAAGTGATGCTCACAGCCCAACACCCAGCCAAGGACCAGTTGACGTACTGCGCTTGGTGTCGATGGATGAACTTTGACCAACCAAGACCAGGTCTTCTTATCTTGATGAGATGAAGGAAGCTGAGATTCTCCACCGACCATATGCTGATCAGTCGAAGAGTGTGGTAAAAATAAAGTAAGAACCGACATCCTGCCGGACCAAAAACTTTGGCGTTGAACAATATGAGGAGCCCGGGGATCTCCTTGTAACAGCACAACAGGAGGTTGACCACTGCCATGTTCACGATGATCTTATCCAGAGGCTGAAACACTTTGCTTTTGAAGGCATTGCTCACAAAGGCAAAGATAAGGACTAAATTTGCAATCGTCCCGAAAAGAGCACAAAAATAAATAGCGAGGGAAACAATATCTGGAGCACTTAATATCATAATTTGTGATGTTCCTCTATAATCTGCCTCCTGCAGGTTCTCAGTCATCTCAGGTCTCCAGTAGAAGCATCGTAGTCACATACTGGGAAAGTTGTGATGCAACTGGGCAGACTGGTCCCTTATAAGGTCTCGGGTGGTGAGAAGCAGAAGGTGTGTGTCCTTTATCTGAATCACCATGGCAGCATTTATTTCCACCGAGATAGTCCTGGAGAACAGACAAGGGACTATAAGCAGATGTGCGCTCACAGCATCATGTGTCAATCAACAAGCAGAGCCAGGGACAATCAAGGTCCATGTTAATATTATTTGTATTTTTTAGATATTCATTTTATTTTTTAGATTTTTTTTTTTTTTTTTTAAATTTGCATTTTAAGCCAGAAATACTGTCATTGAAATAGTTTTAAGAAAAGGTGTAGGGTCCTCTCATTTTAGTATCCAGCCACGGTAAAGCAGACAGGTAGGGGCTGGTATTATCAGGATGGGAGGAGCCATGGATATTGCCCCTCCAGCCTCAAAATATCAGCCCGCAGCTGCCCAGAATGGGCATCTCACATTAGATATGCCAATCCTGGTGCTTTTTTCGGCTCATCCTGATTGCCTGGATGTGATGGCAATCAGGGTAATATTAGGCGTTATTGACAGCTGTGATTTTTAAAAAAATCACAGCTGTCATCAATCCCACGACAATCCTCAGCTCTGCTTCATCCAGAGGCTGTAGAGAGGGAAAAAATGTCCATTGTCTACAGGCTTCCGTAATCACTGACAACACTAACGTATTCCATACGTAATCCCACGACAATCCTAAGCTCTGCTGCATCTGGAGGCTGCAGAGAGGGAAAACATGTCCACTTTCTACATGTCTACAGATGCCAGGAATCACTGACAGTCGAGGAGGATTCGGCTGTGAGCAGGTGACATCACTCAAGTTCATTAGAGATCACACCCAAGCTCCCCTGCTGCTCTCATTGAAAGTGCTGCAGGATTGTCTCACTATGGGACAATCTGGCATTCAGGTCACCTGAGGTCACACTTTGACAAATCACTGCTTATATTACCCCAATTGCCACCACAACAGGGCAATCGGGCAATGTGATGTGCTAATTCTGGACAGCTGCGAACTGGTATATTTAGGCTGGGGGTTCCAATAATCATGGCTCCTCCCAACTTGATAATACCAGCCCATTCGGGAGGTAGAATAGGAGGCTATATGGGGGCTCCTGCTGTATATTAGAGGCTATGTGGGCGCTCATCCTGTATATAGGGGGCTATATGGAGGGCTCATGCTGTATATAGATTGTTATGGGGTGGTGTGCCGCCCTGGCGCAGACTGAGGGCTCGGATCCGGGGTGGTTGTGGCTCGAGGGGTCCGGACGCGGGCTCGGCTAACACTCCGATCCTTGGAAAGGGGATATTTACAGGGGAGAAGTTTGTGACGCCATCTGCGGGTTGCGGTAATGGGAGTACCACCGCTGCTAGAAGGAGTACCGGGGCAGATGGTGTGGAATAGCAAGGTGTCGGTCCTTTTGTGGCGCCCTGGGCAAGCCAGGACGTCACAGGCACTACACCAACACACCCCACACTCCCGGTCAGGCGCACCTAAGTCAGACAAAAACCCTTGTTGCCTTCCTCCAGGGGCTGATGTCCACACCAGGGGGTGGGCCAGGCGGTTGGTCCCGCCCACCAAGGAGTTCACAGTCCTGGAGGCGGGAAAAGCAGGAGATTAGAGTTTGAAGTGAAAGTGGAAGGAGGAAAGTAGCAGTTGAGGAGCCTGAAGTTGATCCGGGTGTGTGGCCCGGACAGATCAGCAAGGTTGGCAGACGGTGGTGACCGTCTGCAGGAGTGGCCTATTGGAGCTAGCCGTAAGGACCGTGGACGGGCGGTGGCCCGGCGGTACCGGACCGGTACGCAAAGAGAAGCCAGCACCATCCGGCAGGGGCTTACGGACCCCAACAAGGCTAGGAGTCGCCGTGAATTTGTCAAATCCGTTATCGAAGGGAACCTCCTGGGTTTCCCAGCAACCAAGTCCCGACAGAAGGCAACAGTCCAACCGAGAGAGGGAAACACAGTCACCGCCAAGGCTAAAGTTCCCAGGGCCAGAGCCTGCGGGCAAAAGGGGCTCCTTCGGCACATATCCAAGCTGGGGAGCGGGTTACAGGTGGGAACCCATTGGAACCGTCTACATTACACAGGTGCAGGGAAAGGCAGTCACCATCAACCTGCCGGGAGGAGAAACACCGCAGCCGTCTGTGGGACCCGTCCATCCAGCCGTTTGTTTTACCGGAGACTCTGTGTACATCATTGGCTGAGTGAGTACCACCGTGCCGTTCGGCACAGCGCTGCCCCCGCGACCCTGCACCTCACCAGGCCCCTTAACCCGCCTGCCATCCATCCCTACCCCATCACCGGGCCCCGGGACAACCAACCCCCTACCCACGGAGAGGAGAACTAACATCCAGGCTGCTCCCTGTCATCGCTCCCGGGATCCCCGTCCAGAGCAGCGGTGGTGTCACCAATCTCACTACAACCGTGGGTGGCGTCACGGACAATATCAAATCCCCACAATCAAATCCCCCTTTTCACTCACGGGCGAGGAACGCCACTCGAGTCCCCGGGATCCGACCCACTGCTCGAGCCACCACCGAGCAGCAGCAGCGGCCGGACCCGAGCAGTGGGAGAGCGCAGCGTCCCCTCCTCCGCCCATGACATATTTCGCAGGAAGGGAAGGCCCCGGCCTCTGAGGTAATGGTGTGGGATATTTGGGAGCGCAGGGTGCAGGGGGAACAGGTTACTCACTGTGGGTAGTCGTGGTGCAGGATGAGGATTATAAAGCTGACACTCACACTGATGATGTGAGCCCGTCAGTGCGACAAGTGAGCCCGTCCAGGTGTCCGCTCTCATCGGTGTCACTTGATAGTCCGAACTCTGCCTCCATGCACAGTTCTAATTGTCTGTTGTGGCCCCTTGGAGCCCCGCTACCTGTGTGTAGGGCAGCTTTGCTCTTCATGGCTGGCACTTGAGATTTCAATTGGGCTGCTTTTTATGGAGAACCCTATCCCCCCGCATTATGCCGATGCCTTCAATCTCTGAGGCCTTAGGTAAGTTCATGAAGATACTCCCTCACAGGTTAATTATCAGGACGGATAAACCTACTCCTGACCTAGGGTCCTGTACCCCACCGTGCTCGGTAGCGGTCAGTTCTTTTGGGGTTCTGATGCCGAAAGTTTTCCTAGACTGTGTCTGTCGCACCCTTTCCAATGTCACTGCCACCGGTCCCTGACTCCTGTGGTCCCGGACCACCGTCTGCGACCCAACCTTGGTCTCGCTCCCTGGGAGCTACTACTCCTAGCTCCTCACTCTTTGAGGGCTAACATTCTTCGCTTCCTTCAGCTCCCCAGGAGCTACCACTCCAGCTCCTCTCAAGCTGAGAGCTCTCACTCAGTCCCTCCCACCAGTCTGCCTGACCACTAGGTGGGTGGTCCTACTCCACCTTGACCATCCCACTGGTGTGCCTGACAGGTTTGATGTGAGGTGTGGTTGGGATTTGTAGTGCTGATGGTGTGACACCGGTTATTGGGAACCTGGAACCATGAGGGTTGGGTCCTGCACCCTGGGGGACCGGATGTAGTTCCCTGTAGCACCCTGATATAGTCAGGGCCACTACAGTGGCTCATACAGTATGTTGAGAGGCTATGTGGGGCTCATACTGTACAGTTGAAACCAGAGGTTTCCATCCACTGTATAAAGAAACATCTGCAGGTTTTTCCCTCCTCTCTCTATACAGACACATCTGCAGGTTTTTCCCTTCTCTCTCTATACAGACACATCTGCAGGTTTTTCCCCTTCTCTCGCTATACAGACACATCTGCAGGTTTTTTCCTTCCCTCTGTATACACATCTGCAGGTTTTTCTCACTATGTGACATGAAACCATTTTAGGTCAAATAGGAACCAAAATTATTTATATTTGCCAAATGCCAGAATAATGAGAGGAGAGAGAGGAGAGGGAAGAGAGGAAAGAGAGAGAGAGAGGGAAGAGAGAAAGGAGAGAGAGGGAAGAGTGTGAGGGAAGAGAGAGAAAGAGGGAAGAGAAAGAAAAAGGGAAGAGAGAGAAGAGAGAAAAGAGAGGGACGAGATAGAGGAGAGGGAGAAGAGAAGAGAGGGAAGAGAGGGAAGAGAGGGAGGAGAGAGGAGAGAGAGAGAGGGAAGAGAGAGAAAAAGGGAAGAGAGAGAAGAAAGAGAAGAGAGGGTAGAGATAGAAGAGAGAGGAGTGATTGAGGAGAGAGAGAGAGAGAGAGCGAAGAGAGAGAGAAGAGAGAGGAGAGAGAGAAAGAGAGAGAAGAGAGGGGAGAGAGAGAGAGAGAGGGAAGAGAGAGAGAGGAGAGAGAGGAGAGAGAGGAGGGAGGAGAGAGAGAAGGGAGAAAGAGGAGAGAGAAGAGAGAGAGGAGAGAGAGAGAAGAGAGAGAGAGAATGTTTTCAGGCAGTTTTATTACTTTCTGCAAATGTACCGCCCCGCGGCCTCGGCTGCGGCCGCCGATCCGCTGGGATCCGTGCTCGCGTTCTACGGGTGGTGGCTCGAGCCTCTCACGAACCCGGGGGTCACGTCGCTCTGCAAGGGGGTTGGCGTTACACACGGGGGATGCGGGTATTTGGTTATTGGATGATTGTTCGTGACGCCACCCACAGGTTGTGGTGATGGTGGGCACCACCGCTGCGGTGAAGGTACGGGGACTCCCGGGAGCGGTGTACTGGTGCAGTTAGGTGTTGACCCCTCCATGGGTAGGGGATGTTGGTCCCGGGGCCCGGTCGGGCTGTGGGCAGGGGTGCAGGGCGCAGTGTTGCGGTGCGGTGCCTGATGGCACTGTTATACTCACGATTAAACCACACAGAGTCACTGGTAAACCAAACGGAGGAATGAACGGGGCCCGCAGCCGGCTGCAGCTTCCTAGGCGGGTTGGCAATGTCCGCCTTTCTCCTGCACCTGTGTTTGTAGTGTGACCACTGTGTCTGGGCACTGGTAGTCTGCTCCCCGGCGTGTATGTGTGGCGCCCTGGACAAGCCAGGTCGTCACAGAGCAACACCAACACACCCCACACCCCGGTTAGGCACACCAAAGCCAGACACAAAACCCTTTGTTGCCTTCCTCCAGGGGCTGATGTCCACACCAGGGGGTGGGCCAGGCGGTTGGTCCCGCCCACTGAGGAGTACACAGTCCTGGAGGCGGGAAAAGCACGCAGTCTAAGATAGAGTTTTGAAGTGAAAGTGAGAGGAAGTGTGGTGGTGGAGCAACTGTCTGACGGCGTCTGGGTGTGTGGCCCGGACGGTACAGCAAGGTTGGCAGACGGTGGTGACCGTCTGCAGGAGAGGCCGATTGGAGTGAGCCGTAAGGACCGTGGACGGGCGGTGGCCCGGCGGTACCGGACCGGTGAACAAAGAGAAGCCAGAACCATCCGGCAGGACTTACGGACCCCGACAAGGCTAGGAGTCGCCGTGCAATTTGTCAAATCCGTTAGCGAAGGGAACCTCCTGGGTTTCCCAGCAGCCAAGTCCCGATAGAAGGCGACAGCTCACACCGTAGAGGGAAACACAGTCACCGCCAAGGCTACAGTTCCCAGGGCCAGAGCCTGCGGGCAAAAGGGGCTCCTTCAGCACCCATCCAAGCTGGGGAGCGGGTTACCGGTGGGAACCCATTGGAACCGTACACACTACACAGGTGCAGGGAAAGGCAGTCACCATCAACCTGCCGGGAGGAGAAACACCGCAGCCGTCTGTGGGACCCGTCCATCCAGCCGTTTGTTTTACCGGAGACTCTGTGTTCATCATTGGCTGAGTGAGAACCACCGTGCCGTGCGGCACAGCGCTGCCCCCGCGACCCTGCACCTCACCAGGCCCCGTAACCCGCCTGCCATTTATCCCTACCCCTCACCGGGTCCCGGGACAACCAACCCCCCTACCCACGGAGGGGAGAACCAACATCCAAGCTGCTCCCAGCCATCGCTCCCGGGATCCCCGTCCAGAGCAGCGGTGGTATCACCAATCTCACCACAACCGTGGGTAGCGTCACGGACAATACCAAACCCCTACAATCAACTCCCCTTTTCACTCACGGGCGAGGAGCGCCGCTCGAGTCCCCGGGATCCGGCCCACCGCTCGAGCCACCGACCGAGCAGCAGCAGCCGGACCCGAGCAGTGGGTGAGCGCAGCGTCCCCTCCTCCGCCCGCGACATATGTGTCGTAGGAGCCCCTTTTTCCCGCAGACGCTGGCCCTTGGATCTCTGGCCTCTGGCGGTGGCTACTATCTGGACGGGTTGGGCTGTTGCCTTCAAACGGGACTTTGGTGGGAATGAACCCCTGAGGTCCAGACCGCAATCAGTTAATCTGACTATAGTGGTGGCATATAGCCTAGTCGGGGTCTGAGTACCCTGCCTGGTGCTCCGGTATCCAGTTAGCTCCCCAGTTCGGTTCCGGCGGGCCACTACCCTGTCCCAGTCCCTTACGGTTCCGCCGGTCGCATTCCCGGTCTCCTGCAGGCGGCCACTGCCGTCTGCCTGCCTGACTGTTTGAACAGAACTCCTGTCCACTCCGCTGTACTGAACTGTCTGAACAGAACTGTTTACTGTTTTCCTGCCTCAGGCCAGCAGACTTCTCGGGGGGGCGTGTCTTTCTGCCTGACTCCGCCCACCTGGTGTGCCTGTCTAACACTGAGGGAGGCAATCAGGTCTTTGTGGTTGAATGATGGTACCTTTCTAGTGTGGGGGTGTATGTGGTGATGTTGTGACCTGTGACCCCTGGGGTCCAGGGCGTCACACAAAGTCAAAAGTTTCCATACATAAGAGTACTGTGCCTCTAAATAATGTTAAAAAACCCCTCTGTGCTCACATCACATTACTCCTAAATACTGGATGTGTTGTCTACCGAATGTACACAGAGCCCTGAGTGTATTCCTGGACGCAGGTGGACACGGGATTGCAGGTTACACGGGCTCGGTGTGTCGCTAGGTGATGTACGGCTTGAGAATGTGCAGCTGCCCGAGCCATCGACATTATCTGCACACACTGGACGTGTGTAAACAGCGGGATGATTGCTGTGAGCGGACTTTACAAGGACACACTCATGGGGTTGTATTTAGGCTCTTTACGTCTCCTTCTCGTCACTAGTGTTTACAGATTAACGCCTGGATTGTTTGATATTAGCAGAAAATGACTGTGTTGAGAGCGTCTTGCCGTCTTATCTTCTATGTTGTCTTTTGTTGTCACATCACTGTCATAGAGACATCCCTGAAGTTTCAGTCAGTGGAAATCCACTGCTGAGATCCCCACCGATAACTAAAACATTAGAGCAGAAGTGTTCAGCTGAGCGCTGCTCTCCTCTGATGCTGAAACTGTGCCCAGTGCTCGAGCGTGTGCTTCTGCTTTATTGTTTTAGTTATCAGTGGGATCTCAGCACCTGGAACTTCATTGATTGAAACTTTTGGCATGTCACTGTCACACAGACTTTTGCGAAAACTTCAACGACTGTCATGACGGCATTGGGCTCTGTTCAGATTGCAGATGCTGATACTCCGCCCAATGGTTTCTCGTTTGTCTGGGATCAACACAGGCAGACTCGGGCATGGAACTGCAGTATGCAGATTCATAGGCAGGCTAACTAGAGTTAATCTCTGATAATCTGCTTTCTCCTTTAATTACATGTTGTGGGGAGACCTATCACATCTGCTCACCTCCTATTTATGCTGGTTGAATCCTGCTACACATGCCAGCTATAGTTTATTGTGTTGGTCTGTGAGGTGTGGTTTCCCAGACTCTCTCTGGTCAAAGTTGTGTTTAGGTTCTACCTAATGCTTTGTGCAGTTGTAGAGATTACCCCTGTTGTTTTGTACTTCCTTCCTGCATTTGTTTTCCTCCTGAATGTCTTATTGTCTTATGGTGTGAGTGTGTGTGTGTGTGTGTGTGTGTGTGTTTCGTTTTTTCCCTTGTCTGTTTTTTCTTTTTTTTCTGTTGCTTCAACACACTCCTGTACCGTCCCCTCCATGGGGAGAAGGGGAATCCGATCAGGACTGGTCGGGAGCAGGTCCAAGAAGTAGACTCAAGCCTCTCCACCATCAGAAGTATCCCTGAGATTAGGGATAGGGTAGAATTCTCTTTCTTGAGGGACAGCTTTGGAGCCCTCGCTCCACTATCCCAACATCACCAGGACAGTTTCTTTGTCATACCAAAGGTTTTTAAGATTTATCATCCATATTTAGTATTTCTATAGAATTACTAGAGTCACAGAATCACCCAGGCCTGTGATAAGGGGGCTTTACACGCAACGACATCGCTAACGAAATGTCGTTGGGGTCACGTCACGGAATTCGTGACGCACATCCGGCCTCGTTAGCGACGTCGTCGCGTGTGAAACACGAACGACCGTTAACAATCAAAATTACTCACCATATCGTTGATCGTTGACACGTCGTTCTAATCTCAAATATCGTTGCTGTTGCAGGACGCAGGTTGTTCGTCGTTCCTGCGGCAGCACACATTGCTACATGTGACACCGCAGGAACAATTAACAACATCGTACCTGCGGCCGCTGGCAATGAGGAAGCAAGGAGGTGGGCGGGATGTTACGGCCTCTCATCTCCGCCCCTCCGCTTCTATTGGGCGGCCGCTCAGTGACGCTGCTGTGACGCCGAACGAACCGCCCCCTTACAAAAGAGGCGGTTCGCCGGCCACAGCAACGTCGCTAGGCAGGTAAGTATATATGTGTGACGGGGACTAACAATGTTGTGCGCCACGGGCAGCGATTTGCCCGTGACGCACAAACAACGGGGGCGGGTGCTTTCACCAGCGACATCGATAGCGATATCGCTGCGTCTAAAGTGGCCTATAGTCTAAATGTCAGGGTCCTTTCTTTTCCATCTGCTACTACGACTAATACTGGTAAAGTGGTCATAATGAATGTGGCACAAAAGTAAAAAAGACTGCAAAAAACAATGTTTTCTACAATAAAAAAGTCACCCATAGTAATATTGAGTGTCAGTTCATGACTTTCCTATGAGGCCTAAAGTTGCCCCCCTTATATAACTCTTAGGGGGCTGTGCACACATGTTTTTTTAGATAATTTTCTAGCTTCAGACTGCCCCAGGAAACGTTCCTTCTTTAAGGATTTTTTTTTGTTTCCTGAAGTAGTTTTTATGTTTTTTTTGTCACGTGTGTCTCACGGGTGACGGACCGTCATGTGGTTTCTGGCAATAGAAGGTCACATAATTTGGCTGCACAGAATGCTCCCTGACTTTGCATTCTTCCTGCTGTCAGTATTCATTGTACTGGATAGCTTTCCTGCTGGATTCATCTCTCTCCCTTTTGGACCCAGCAGGAGTTCGCCTTCCATCCAGCTAATGATCATCAGTATCCCTTGGTGCTTAAATACTTCTTCCCTGGACTGGTGCTGGTGATATTTTCAGTTCATTAAAGCTCTGGTTGCAAGTAGGTGGCTTGCTCTTCTCTGTGGTATTGTAACACCCTGGGGTCGAGGGGGTTTTACCCGACTCATCGCCGGGCTGGGATTTGCAGATCCTCTGTGTCATCACGGGTTGGCCTGGCCTGGTTTCGTGACCCTGAGGCGTACAAAAGGGAGAGAAGGCAGTGGATGGGAGCAAGGATAGAGGATGGGGGTTAGTGACAGTGAGGAAAGTCTTTTTAGATCATGACGCCACCTGTGGTCCGCAGCCAGAGATGGGCCGCTGCTGCGGGTGCTGCTCTCCGGGGCTGATGGTGAAGGTCGCAGCCGGGATGGTGTCGCTCCCCACAGGTGGAGCGGGGTTACCCCGGGGAAGATGATGGAGGATGGACGGGGGTGGTGGTAGTCCTCGTTGGCACCACAGCGCTGGGTGTCGGCAAATGAGAGTCAGAGGCAGGGGCTGCGGTTCCAGGCCGTTTACTCACTGGTAGTTCATGCGCTTTCCCAGAGTACCGGTCTCTGCCACAATGGGCTCCAGACGATCCCGGATAGTCGGTTGTCACCGCTGGTGCCCGTGGAAGTCTTTCTAGCGAAGTGTCCCCCGTTTGCTATCCGAAAACCTCCAGCTCCAAGCCACGGGCCCCACGAAGAAAGAGAAACACTCGACTCCTGTTGTCTGTGTAAGATGTTATCCCAAGCTGTGCCCGGGAAAGTCTGCTCTAGTGACATGGTTGCGCCTACTTCTTACCCCATGTGGTGCCCGCCTCCAGTGGTTGTCCTAGCGACTGGGGAAGTCCCATGCTTCATGATGGCTCACCACCCTGTCTGCCCTAGTCCACCCCTTGTGGAAAGCACCTTATTGTTTTATGTGTGTGGTTTTGTGAAGGCACCAGCAGTTAACCCCCTCCTCCTAACCCGAGATGGATAAAACCCCTTAAAGTAGGTGTAATACCCTGTGGCACCTGAAGCCCCAGGGGCACCACAGTATCGTTGCTGCTTGTATCATCTGTGGATAAGTAGTTCATGCATTTTCCGTCTGTGTGTCCTCCTTGTGTCTTCCTTTAGTGTTTATTGGGGTTGATGAGCTCATCCCATCCGTTCCCTATTTAGGGTCCAGCACTAGGGGTTACCGGCTCAGCACATAGGTGTGGAACCTATTTAGGGTAGTGAAGGACCTCAGGGACCAGGGGTAGGTTTGGTCAGGGGTCACCATCTTCCCCATTTCCTAGACACAGGGTTTCCCTTCCCTTCCCTTCCCCCGTACCTAGCACAACTTTTTTTATGCATTTTATGGTGACCTTTTTGCCAATCACTTTGGCAGCTTTTGGATTGAACACCGTCTATTTTGTTAGGAAACAATTCATATATGCCCGCTCTTCTCTCCCACAAGGAGTTTTTCAGAAATGGACAAAAAAAAATGCAGAGAAGACTGAAAAATAACAAAGTAGTTTTACAACTGAAATTAATAGCATGAGTTTTTTTGAACATTTTTTAATTTTTTTCTGGTGTTTTCGATGCGGACATGCTCCCAAAAAAAAATCATCAAAAAAGCTGTGTACTCGTATCCTAAGACGTCGTTCACATGGCATCATTTCCTGCCTATTTTTTGCATGGAAAACAAGTAAAAAAATGAAAAAAAAAACCCTTAAAAAATGAAAATATTAATTTCTATGCAAAATCTGTTTGATGTTCTTTTTATTTCTTTTTAATTCTTCAAGCTTCCAAAAAACACCAAACATTTAAATTAAGTGACCTGACCGATCTTTAGCCATTGTCCAATAGGAAGACATTGAATACTTTACAATACAAGTCCATGGGACGGATTAAAAACACTCACAAGACGACAAAGACATTTTTTTTGCCTGTGCAAAAAGTGCAGGTTTTTTTTACTATATAAAATTATGTAAAAAGAAAATGCCGACACAAAAAAGGCAGAAAAAAAAATACTCAAGAAACATGTAAAAAAATTAAGGAAATTATTAAAAAGGTTTTTTTTCTACTTTTGGCAGCAGGAAAAAGGGTGAAGTCTTGTATGTAATAGAAGGAGGCAGTGGAGAAATGAACTTAAGAACGTTATCAGCCGAGATCTGTGCAGTGAATGGGAGGCGGTATATAACCGGCAGAGATAAGACGTCCGCACATACAGCGCCCAGCGTTCAATTAGAAACCGAAAACTTTGAGTCTAATGTACTGATTAACCAGAGGAATAGCTAATGATATAACCAGAGTGTCAATATGGAGGCAGAGAGTGTAATAAAATGCCCGATAGTGCTCCTGCCCCCACTGTTCGTGTATATTCATTGTGGCGAGAACTACTGCAGCGACACATTTATGTCACATTTCAGGCAACTAGGGGCCTGTGCCGAAAAAGGGGTCTGTGCCGAAAAAGGGGCCTGTGCCGAAAAAGGAGCTTCTGCCGAAAAAGGGGTCTCTGCCGAAAAAGGGGTCTGTGCCAAAAAGAGGTCTGTGTTGAAAAGGGGTCTGTGCCAAAAAAAGAGGTCTCTGCTGAAAAGAGAGGTCTGTGCCAAAAAAGGGTTTGTGCAGAAAAAGAGGTCTCTGCTGAAAGAGAGGTCTGGGCCAAAAAAAGGGGTCTGTGCTGACAAGAGGTCTGTGCCGAAAAAGAGGTCTTTGCTGAAAAGAGGTCTGTGCCAAAAAAAGGGTCTATGCAGGGCCGTATTTACCATTAGGCACCCGTGGTCCGGTGCCTAGGGCGGCAGATTGTGAGGGGCGGCACCTTCTGGCAGCAAAAAAAAAAAAAAAAAAAAAAAAAAAATTTTTTTTTTTTTTTTTTTTTTTTTACATTTTTTTTTTTTTTGTGGCCGCCGAGCAAAGGGAGCTGATTGACCCCGGAACTGCCGGCGCCTGCACTTCCGGGGTCACAGGCGCGCGCCAATCAGCTCCTTCCTCTGTGCTGCGTCCACTGCTGTGTGGACGTCACATGCAGAGCTCACAGCAGGACGCCGCGGAGGACGCCGTGATGGAAGCCGGTGTCAGAAGAGGATACTCACGTGAGCCAGGAAGATGGCGGCGGGCACTGGAGCAGGTAAGTGGATTCATAAGGAGCGTGGGAGTGTCTCTAATGCAGACCGGAGATCTGCGCATGCGGGTGGGGGGGAGGCGGCAAAGGCAGATACTGGAAGGAGGCAGAGGCTGAGACTGGGGGGAGGCTGGAGGGAGGCAGAGGCTGAGTCTGGGGGAGGCTGGAGGGAGGCAGAGGCTGAGACTGTGGGGAGGCTGGAGGGAGGCAGAGGCTGAGACTGGGGGAGGCTGGAGGGAGGCAGAGGCAGAGACTGGGGGGAGGCTGGAGGGAGGCAGAGGCAGAGACTGGGGGGAGGCTGGAGGGAGGCAGAGACTGGGGGGAGGCTGGAGAGAGGCAGAGGCTGAGACTGGGGGGAGGCTGGAGGGAGGCAGAGGCTGAGACTGGGGGGTGGCTGGAGGGAGGCAGAGACTGTGGGGAGGCTGGAGGGAGGCAGAGGCAGAGACTGGGGGGAGGCTGGAGGGAGGCAGAGGCAGAGACTGGGGGGAGGCTGGAGGGAGGCAGAGGCTGAGACTGGGGGGAGGCTGGAGGGAGGCAGAGGCAGAGACTGGGGGGACTCTGGAGGGAGGCAGAGGCTGGGACTGGGGGGAGGCTGGAAAGATGCTAAGGCTGAGACTGGGGTGAGGCTTGAGGGAGGCAGAGGCTGAGACTGGGGTGAGGCTGGAGGGAGGCAGAGACTGGGAGAGGCTGGAGGGAGGCAGAGGCAGAGACTGGGGGGAGGCTGGAGGGAGGCAGAGGCAGAGACTGGGGGGAGGCTGGAGAGAGGCAGAGGCTGAGACTGGGGGGAGGCTGGAGGGAGGCAGAGGCTGAGACTGGGGGGTGGCTGGAGGGAGGCAGAGACTGTGGGGAGGCTGGAGGGAGGCAGAGGCAGAGACTGGGGGGAGGCTGGAGGGAGGCAGAGGCTGAGACTGGGGGGAGGCTGGAGGGAGGCAGAGGCAGAGACTGGGGGGACTCTGGAGGGAGGCAGAGGCTGGGACTGGGGGGAGGCTGGAAAGAGGCTGAGGCTGAGACTGGGGTGAGGCTTGAGGGAGGCAGAGGCTGAGACTGGGGTGAGGCTGGAGGGAGGCAGAGACTGGGAGAGGCTGGAGGGAGGCAGAGGCAGAGACTGGGGGGAGGCTGGAGGGAGGCAGAGGCAGAGACTGGGGGGAGGCTGGAGAGAGGCAGAGGCTGAGACTGGGGGGAGGCTGGAGGGAGGCAGAGGCAGAGACTGGGGGGTGGCTGGAGGGAGGCAGAGGCAGAGACTGTGGGGAGGCTGGAGGGAGGCAGAGACAGAGACTGTGGGGAGGCTGGAGGGAGGCTGAGACTGGGGTGAGGCTGGAGGGAGGCTGAGACTGGGGTGAGGCTGGAGGGAGGCTGAGACTGGAGGGAGGCTGAGACTGGGGGGAGGCTGGAGGGAGGCTGAGACTGGGGGGAGGCTGGAGGGAAGCAGAAGCTGAGACTGGAGGGAGGCTGAGACTGGGGGGAGGCTGGAGGGAGACTGAGGCTGAGACTGGGGGGGAGGCTGGAGGGAGGCTGAGGCTGAGACTGGAGGGAGGCTGAGGCTGAGACTTGGGGGAGGCTGGAGGGAGGCAGAGGCAGAGACTGGGGGGAGGCTGGAGGGAGGCAGAGGCAGAGACTGGGGGGAGGCTGGAGGAAGGCAGAGGCAGAGACTGGGGGGAGGCTGGAGGGAGGCAGAGGCAGAGACTGGGGGGAGGCTGGAGGGAGGCAGAGGCAGAGACTGGGGGGAGGCTGGAGGGAGGCAGAGGCAGAGACTGGGGGGAGGCTGGAGGGAGGCTGAGACTGGAGGGAGGCTGAGACTTGAGGGAGGCTGAGGCTGAGACTGGAGGGAGGCTGGAGGGAGGCTGAGGCGGAGACTGGGGCAGGCTGAGGCTGGGGGGAGGCAAAGGCTGAGACTGGGGGAGAGAGGCTGATGCTGAGGGAAGATAGAGGCTGATGCTGGGGGAGAGAGGCTGATGCTGGGGGAGTGGGAGAGAGGGGCTAATGCTAGAGACAGAGGACAACGGATGAGGGATAGTGCAATGACAAAATCGATTGGGTGGGGGGAGTGTAAGGACTCAGAATAAGAGGGGGCAGCATTGGGAGCTCATTGTGAAGAAGGGGCAGCATGTGTGGGATCAGTATGGAGTGGAGCAATGTAGGGGAGTCAATATCAAGAGTGGGGTAGTGTGTGTGGGGGGGGGTCTCAGCATAAGCGTTAGTGTGGTGGTCTTAGCATGAGTGGGGCAACATGAAGGTCTCATTATGGAAAAGAGGAAGGCAGCATTAGGAGCTCATGGAGAGGGACAGCATGCATGGGACATTGTGAGAAGGGGGCAGCATGCATGGGACACTGAGGAGGGGGCAGCATGCATGAGACATTGTGAGGAGGGGGCAGCATGCATGGGACATTGTGAGAAGGGGGCAGCATGCATGGGACACTGAGGAGGGGGCAGCATGCATGAGACATTGTGAGGAGGGATAAATCAAAAGAGGGCCACTTAATAATTAAAATGGCAACAACTCTACCAATGAATGAAACCAAGAAGAGAGAGTCTTTCATTTTGCCAAATAGCAAATGTACCCACACAAGCCATATCATGAAAATATTATTTTATTATAAATGCTGTAGGGAAATCAATTGTAGGCATACATAAATAAATATAGGACCAAGGGAATGGTGCTGGAGGGGAAAACCCCACGTGTCCCAGACATTCATTCAGGAGAACAAGTCTCTACTGAGTAACGGCAGACATACCATAAATAACACCAGGCAGACAAAGCTCAAAAAGGAGTAAAAGCGGCCAAAGAGGCCAAAACAGATAATAGCCAAGGGCAGAGCCACCTACCAGGAGAATATGACGCCGAGGGCCGGGGTAGCACGTGGGGACCAACGTCCCAACACGTGTTTCGCTCCGTGTGCTTCGTCGGGGGACGTCCCCCGACGAAGCACACGGAGCGAAACACGTGTTGGGACGTTGGTCCCCACGTGCTACCCCGGCCCTCGGCGTCATATTCTCCTGGTAGGTGGCTCTGCCCTTGGCTATTATCTGTTTTGGCCTCTTTGGCCGCTTTTACTCCTTTTTGAGCTTTGTCTGCCTGGTGTTATTTATGGTATGTCTGCCGTTACTCAGTAGAGACTTGTTCTCCTGAATGAATGCCTGGGACACGTGGGGTTTTCCCCTCCAGCACCATTCCCTTGGTCCTATATTTATTTATGTATGCCTACAATTGATTTCCCTACAGCATTTATAATAAAATAATTATATTTTCATGATATGGCTTGTGTGGGTACATTTGCTATTTGGCAAAATGAAAGACTCTTTCTTCTTGGTTTCATTGTGAGGAGGGAGCAGCATGCATGGGACATTGTGAGGAAGGAGCAGCATGCATGGGACATTGTGAGGAGGGAGCATCAAGCATGAGACATTGTGCGGAGGGAGCAGCATGCATGGGACATTGTGAGGAGGGAGCAGCATGCATGGGACATTGTGAGGCGGGAGCAGCATACATGAGACATTGTGAGGAGGGAGCAGCATGCATGGGACACTGTGAGGAGGGGGCAGCATGCATGGGACATTGTGAGGAGGGAGCAGCATTCATGGGACATTGTGAGGAGGGAGCAGCATGCATGGGACATTGTGAGGAGGGGCAGCATGCATGGGACATTGTGAGGAGGGAGCAGCATGCATGGGACATTGTGAAGAGGGGGCAGCATGCATGGGACATTGTGAGGAGAGAGCAGCATGCATGGGACATTGTGAGGAGGGGGCAGCATGCATGGGACATTGTGAGGAGGGGGCAGCATGCAAGGGACATTGTGAGGAGGGGGCAGCATGCAAGGGACATTGTGAGGAGGGAGCAGCATGCATGGGACATTGTGAGGAGGGGGCAGCATGCATGGGACATTGTGAGGAGGGGGCAGCATGCAAGGGACATTGTGAGGAGGGGGCAGCATGCATGGGACATTGTGAGGAGGGAGCAGCATGCATGGGACATTGTGAGGAGGAGGCAGCATGCATGGGACACTGAGGAGGGAGCAGCATGCATGGGACACTGTGAAGAGGGGGCAGCATGCATGGGACATTGTGAGGAGGAGGCAGCATGCATGGGACATTGTGAGGAGGGGGCAGCATGCATGGGACATTGTGAGGAGGGGGCAGCATGCATGGGACATTGTGAGGAGGGGGCAGCATGCATGGGACATTGTGAGGAGGGAGCAGCATGCATGGGACATTGTGAGGAGGGAGCAGCATGCATGGGACATTGTGACGAGGGAGCAGCATGCATGGGACATTGTGAGTAGGGGGCAGCATGCATGGGACATTGTGAGGAGGGGGCAGCATGCATGGGACATTGTGAGGAGGGAGCAGCATTCATGGGACATTGTGAGGAGGGAGCAGCATGCATGGGACATTGTGAGGAGGGGCAGCATGCATGGGACATTGTGAGGAGGGAGCAGCATGCATGGGACATTGTGAAGAGGGGGCAGCATGCATGGGACATTGTGAGGAGAGAGCAGCATGCATGGGACATTGTGAGGAGGGGGGCAGCATGCATGGGACATTGTGAGGAGGGGGCAGCATGCAAGGGACATTGTGAGGAGGGGGCAGCATGCAAGGGACATTGTGAGGAGGGAGCAGCATGCATGGGACATTGTGAGGAGGGGGCAGCATGCATGGGACATTGTGAGGAGGGGGCAGCATGCAAGGGACATTGTGAGGAGGGGGCAGCATGCATGGGACATTGTGAGGAGGGAGCAGCATGCATGGGACATTGTGAGGAGGAGGCAGCATGCATGGGACACTGAGGAGGGAGCAGCATGCATGGGACACTGTGAAGAGGGGGCAGCATGCATGGGACATTGTGAGGAGGAGGCAGCATGCATGGGACATTGTGAGGAGGGGGCAGCATGCATGGGACATTGTGAGGAGGGGGCAGCATGCATGGGACATTGTGAGGAGGGGGCAGCATGCATGGGACATTGTGAGGAGGGAGCAGCATGCATGGGACATTGTGAGGAGGGAGCAGCATGCATGGGACATTGTGACGAGGGAGCAGCATGCATGGGACATTGTGAGGAGGGGGCAGCATGCATGGGACATTGTCTTCACATCATGCTGCTCCCTCCTCACAATGTACAGATCATATTTCATAATCGAGGAAGGTGTGGTGGATATACAGTAGTTTATAAGGGAGGGCAGTGTGGTGTTTTAGTTTATTAGGGGCAGTGTGACAGTCACAGTATATAAGTGGGGACGATGTGGTGGGAATATTTTATACTCATGCTATGTTTTGATGTGCCTGTGGTGATTCCCATTGGGGGGGGGGTTCGTTTCTTATTGATACTTTTTAAAGTGTGCTACAGAGTAGATCTGCCTTAAACAGATGTCGTGTGCGAAAACTCAGTTTTACGTTGTCACTAAGGGGCGCGACCACTTAAAGTGCCTAGGGCAGCACGAAGGCAAAATACAGCCCTGGGTCTATGCCAAAAAAAATATCTGGCTGAAAAGAGGTCTGTGACTAAAAGGAGATCTGTGCTGAAAAGGTATCTGTGCCAAAAAAGGTCTGTGCTGAAAAGAGGTCTGTGCCAAAAAAAGGGGTCTGTACCAAAAAAGAGATTTGTGCTGAAAAGAGGTTTGTGCCAAAAAAGGGGTCTGTGACAAAAAGGAGATCTGTGCCGAAAAGGGCTCTGTGCAAAAAAAAAGGGTCTGCGTCAAAAAAGGGGTCTGTGACGAAAAAGGGGTCTGAGCTGAAAAAGAGGTCTTCTTCTGTATATGGCTGGATTAAAAATCTTGTGCAGAGCCTGGATGTCGGAGATGGGAAGGAACCGTCCAGTTACCACTCCCTCATCCTTATTTTTCCAGGCATATTTTTTTTTAGCTTAATTGCATGTTGTTTTTTTAATATAATTTTTATAATTGGGGTTCATTAAAAAATACTGAACATGTAACCGTAGCCTTAGGGTATGTGCGCACTAGGCGTTTTTTTCACGCTGCGTTTTTATGCGCGTTTTTGTCTAAAAAACGCACCCGCGGCTAAAAAACGCGGCAAAAACGCATGCGGTTTTGCCGCGATTTGGTGCGTTTTTTGCTGCGTTTTTGCTCACTGCGTTTTTAATCAGTGCACAATGCCATTAAAGATTGTTGATGAAAAAAAAAAAAAAAAAAAAAAAAAGGTCTGATGTTATTTCCTTCTTCAAAATGTTCATTGTATGCAGGAGAGCAGACAGCTGCAGAACTAGTGTATGCAGGAGAGCAGACAGCAGCTGCAGAACTACAAGTCTCAGCATCCTCCATTCACTAGTGTATGCAGGAGAGCAGACAGCAGCTGCAGAACTACAAGTCTCAGCATCCTCCATTCACTAGTGTATGCAGGAGAGCAGACAGCAGCTGCAGAACTACAAGTCTCAGCATCCTCCATTCACTAGTGTATGCAGGAGAGCAGACAGCAGCTGCAGAACTACAAGTCTCAGCATCCTCCATTCACTAGTGTATGCAGGAGAGCAGACAGCAGCTGCAGAACTACAAGTCTCAGCATCCTCCATCCAGGACTGTATGCAGTTTTTTGCCCAAAAAGAAAAAAAAAATGACGTGGGCTTTGCCATATTTTTGTATGCTAGCCGGGTACAGCAGGCAGGTACGGGCTGCCCCCAACCCCCAGCTGCCTATTTGTACCCGGCTGGGAACCAAAAATATAGAGAAGCCCTTTTTTTTTAATTATTTCATGAAATAATTAAAAAAAAAAATGACGTGGGCTTCGCCTAATTTTTGAGTCCAGCCGGGTACAACTAGGCAGCTGGGAATTGGAATCCACAGTGCAGGGTGCCCATGCTTTCTGGGCACCCCCACTGCGAATTGCAGTCCGCAGCCACCCCAGAAAATGGCGCTTTCATAGAAGCGCCATCTTCTGGCGCTGTATCCAACTCTTCCAGCTGCCCTGATGCCGGGTGGCTCGCTGGGTAATAATGGGGTTAGGGCTAGCTGTATAGCTGGCCCTAAGCCCGAAATTCATGGTGTCACGCCAATATTAGACATGGCCACCATGAATTTCTAGTAATGATAAAAAAAAAACACAACACAGAGAAAAATATTTTTATTAGAAATAAAACACAACACAATTAGTGACTCCATCTTTATTGAAATAAAGATCCCCCCCCTCCGCAGTAATCCTGGGTCAGGGTCCCGCGCCGTCCAATCCGGATCCAATATCATCTGATCGGTTTGCTGGAAGGCAAAGCGATCAGATGATGTGTCAGGATCAAGTGCCTGAATCACATCACACATCAGCTGATTGTATAAAAGCCGATTATACAATCAGCTGATGCATCAGTAGAAAAAAAAAAAAAAAAATAATACTCACTTATGTGCTGATTACCGGCAGCTCCTGCAGCGATCGATTGGACAGGAGTCTGATCCTATACGATCGCTGCCGGAGCTGCCGGTAATCAGCTGATGAAGTCCCCTGACGGCAGGATCAGCTGATAGCCGGCCGGGCGCGAAAAAGCCGGCGACACCGCGATCAGCTGATGCGTCAGGTGACTGCATCAGGTGATCCACCGCCAGGTCCTGCAAGCAAGGTCCTGCCCCGGGGAGACTGCACACAGCCAGAGCGGCGGGACCGGGAGGAGCTGGGAGCGGGCATGGCACCCTGCAGACAGGTGAGTATATGACATTTTTTTTTTCTACTGTTCACTTTGGTTTTCGCCGCTGCCTCCACCTCCCGCCCAGACATGGCGCCGCACGGAGCTGACATGCACAGGACGGGAGGTGGAGGCAGCGGTGACGGTACCGGGAGGATTCATGCTTCTGTGTTTACCAACAGAAGGAATCCTCTTCCTGTACACGTCACTGTAGTACCCACCCCTTGCGTTTATAGCTGCGTTTTTAGTCATAGAAACGCGGCTATATGCGTTATTCATTGCGTTTTTAACATCTCATTGAATTCAATGAGTGAAAAACGCAGTGGAAAACGCAGAAATAATTGACATGCTGCGTTTTTGTGGTCACCACAAAAACGCAGCTAAAAAAAAACGCTGTGTGAGGACAGCACTTCTGAAAACCCATTGACATTGCTGGGGAAGCAATGTCACTGCGTTTTCAGCACAAAAACGCGGTAAAAAACGCCGCTAAAAACGCGGCAAAAACGCCTAGTGCGCACATAGCCTTATACAGTTTCTCCATTTGTTCCACTCCTGGAGCAAAACAGTAACAATGTAGTGACATGACAAGAATCTGCAGAACTAATCATACGCTAAATAGCTGCAAGTCACATTTATGTATGAGATAGCCAAGATGATTGTCTATAAAATGAAGGTTGTCTCACGCTCAAAGCTGTAGAGGATGGTGAGATATGGAGCCTGAAAGTTACAAGTGCAAAACACTGTTACCCTTTTACTCCTCGGTGTAGCTCTTTCATAGAGAAGTCCAGCAATACCTTTACATGCCAGGTCTGTTCTTCCCTTACTGAGAAATCAGCGTTTGTATTAATATGCAAATGAGACTGGAACACTATTAGTAGATCTGAAGCCTTGTCACTTCAGCTCTATTGCCCAGCGCTTCCCTCTCCTGCTGGACTGACAGTGCCTTTGAATGAAGTCACACATGAGATAAGAAGAGAGACACACACACACAGAGACAGATGCTGCTGCTTTCTAGAAAGTGTTTATATCACTTCAGTGCTGGATTCACAGCTACACTGCTCAGTACTGCTGTGTAATGTCCTCCATGCTACTGCTGATCCTGAGCATGAGCTACATAGAGGTCAGTGCTGGATTCACATCTACCCTGCTCAGTCCTGCTGTGTAATGTCCACCATGCTACTGCTGATCCTGAGCATGAGCTACATAGAGACCAGTGCTGGATTCACCTCTACACTGCTCAGTGCTGCTGTATAATGTCCTCCATGCTGCTGCTGATCCTGAGCATGAGCTACATAGAGGTCAGTGCTGGATTCACATCTACCCTGCTCAGTCCTGCTGTGTAATGTCCTCCATGCTACTGCTGACTCTGAACATGTGCTACATAGAGACAACAAACTTTATTAGAAAACACTCTCCAAAGACAAAGACCCTGATCTCTTGCCTCATTGTCTGTGTTCTGTAAATACCGTGCACTCATATTGGTCACTAGACCTAACAATGTCACATGAGAATGTCAGCTTGGCATTTCCAGGTGTGACGCATCCAGTCTGCACACGTCCCTCAGTTCTTCCTCTTGACAGTGTGCGTCCATTCTGCACACGTCCCTCAGTTCTTCCTCTTGACAGTTTCCCAGTTGAGGCGGAGCGTCTGGAGCTGCTGTCCGGGGTGCTGATCGGAGCAGGGTGCTCAGCACGCGGTCACAGTCCTTTCTATCCTACTTGTACCACATTGGAGGAGATGCTTCAATATTGACCAATGATGCCTAAATTTAAGCAAAAATTGCTCCAAATTTATGACAATGGTGCAGGTGAGATTTTCCAACTTTGCAGCTTATACACGTGCGGTTTGTTCCTTATATCTAATCTCTAAGGTACAACACACCAATGTTTTGTGCCCTAACTGTGCAGCTGATGCCCCTCTCCATGGCTCTGGACCCATAAGACCTGCCATATCTTATAAGGTCATCGGATTTGCCCACACATATTCGATTCTGGTCCCTTGATGTTTTCTGCACGTCATTGTCACGCTAGGTACAGGGAAGTGTACCGCCCCGCGCTCGGCCGCAGGTGAGCCGCTCGGATCCGGGCTCGTGCGTCGGTGGCTCGAGCGCCTCCGGACCGGGGGTCACGTCGCTCTTTAAAGGGGCTGGCGTGTCAAGTGGGGGGGGATTTTGGTTTAGCTTTAAAGTTTGTGACGCCATCCACGGGTTGTGGTGAATGTAGGCACCACCGCTGCCGGTTAATGGGCACCCCGGGGGAGATGTTGGGGGCAGCTTGTGATGTTAACCGCTCCGTGGGCAGGGGATGGTGGCCCCAGGACCCGGATGATGTGATGCAGTGTCGGTGCGCAGCCCGCGGGCCCATTAGTACTCACTCAGACAAACACACGGGAGTCTCTGGTAAACCAAACGGTGGATAGTTGGTGCCCGCAGCCGGTCGCTTCGGTCCCCAAACGGTTGGTGGTGTCCGTCTTCTCCTGCACTTTTTTTGTAGATTTTGGACAACCGCGCTTCAGCGACGGGAGTCTCGCTCCCCGGCGTGTACGTCGGGAGAGCCCTTTGCCCGCAGGCGCTGGCCCGGTGGATGTTTGGCCCTTGGCGGTGGCCGTTATCCGGAATCGGTGGGCTGTTGCCTTCTTTCGGGACTTTGGGTGGGAAAGGACCTAAAGTCCAGACCTGAATCAGTTAATTAACGGGGTCCGGTAGATTCGGGACCGTGTTTCAGGGTCTGAATACCCCCAACTTGTGCTCCTGTTTTCAGCTGGTTCCCCGGTTCAGTACCGGCGGGCCACTACCCTGTTCCGGTTACCTACGGTTCCACCAGGACTGTCTTCCCGACTCCTGCAGACGGCCACCACCGTCTGCCTCCTGGTCACAGTGCCCGGGCTCCTACCCAGGACACAGACAGATTTTACACCACTGAACTCATTCACTCCCTAACTAATCTGCACTTGAACTTCCTGCCTCTGGGCATGTGAACTCCTGTGGGGCGTGGCCAACCGCCAGGCTCCGCCCCCATGGTGTGGACATCAAACCCAGAGGGAGGTAACCAGGGTTTTAATGGGTGGCTGCTGACACCTTATTTGGGGATTGATGTTGTGTAAGGGACTATCTGTGACTACCTGGCTAGTCCAGGGCGTCACAGAAGTACCAAGCGAGCTGCGGAAGGGAAGGCAAACCCCGCATCTAGGGAAGGGGAATATGGTGACCCCTGACCAAACCTACCGCTGGTCCCTGGGGTCCCTCACCACCCTAGTTAGGTTCCACACTTATGCGCTGAGCTGGATACCTGACCCTAGGTATCCTTGTGCTGGACTCTGAATAGGGAACGGATGGGATGAGCTTTTCATCAACCCCACTAAACACTAAAGGAAGACTCAAGGAGGACACACAGGGGAAAATGCATGAACTACTTATCTACAGAAGACTCAGGCAGAAGTTCAGCAAAGTTCCAGCAACAATACCACAGAGGAGTACGAGCCACCTGCTTGCAACCAGAGCTTAACTGAATAATATCACCAGCACCAGTCCAGGGAAGATGAAGGTATTTAAGCAACAAGAGAATACTGATGATCAGCAGCTGGGTGGAAGCAGAAGTCCGCTGGGTCCTAAAGGGGAGAGATGAATCCAGCAGGAAAGCTACCTATACCAATGAATACTGACAGCAAGAACAATAGAAAGTCAGGGAGCATTCTGCACAGCCAAACTCTGTGACCTTCTATTGCCAGAAACCACAGGACTGTCTGTCACCTGTGACACACCTGTGACAGTCATCAGTGATTCTTACTGGAGGCCAGTTAGGGGACATTGTTTGGCAATGCCTAAACATTTTACAAATCTCGTTCTTTGTTTTTTTTTTTACCAGACAATGATTGCTGTGAAAACAATGGTGGAATTGTCATTTTTTTTCCTGTTGACACAGGATGCATAGACCAGGCTATTTGGAGGGTATGTATTGGAGGGGCTGATATTTTTAGGTTCTCTGTTGTTATTGACTGTCAGGGCAGTGAGATATACATGGCCATCACATACCATTATTAACCCTAGAACGCATACCTGGGGCCTCGCAGGCCTGCTAGGTCATTTGTTTTCTATGGTAGATTTGTGGCGCCCTGGACTAGCCAGGTCGTCACAGGTATTGCAACAACACACCCCACACCCCGAGATAGGCACATCAGTCACACACAAATCCTTGTTGCCTCCCTCCAGGGGCTGATGTCCACACCAGGTGGGGTGGAGCCAGGCGGTTGGCCCCAACCATTGAGGAGTTCACAGTCCTGGAGGCGGGAAAAGGAAGCAGTCCGTTAGGGAGAGTGAAAAGTGGAGGAGTGAAGTGGCAAGTGAGGAGCAAACTGACCGTGTCCGGCTACGTGGCCCGGACACATACGGCAATGTTGGCAGACGGTGGTGGCCGTCTGCAGGAGAGGCCGATCGACGTGGAACCGTAGGACCGGGGTCGGGCGCTAAGAGAAGCCAGCACAAACCGGTAGGGCCTACGGACCCCGACCAGGCTTGGAGTCGCCGTTAAACCGGTCAAATCCATTAGCGACGGGAACCTCTGGGATTTCCTAGCAGCAAAGACCCGATAGAAGGCAACCGTCCAAACCGAGAAGGGAAATACAGCTACCGCCAAGGCTAAAATTCCCAGGGCCAGAGCCTGCGGGCAAAAGGGGCTCCTCCAGCCCATATCTAAGCTGGGGAGAGGGTTACCGGTGGGAAGCCATCGGGACCGAAGATACACAACAGGTGCAGGGAAAGGCAGCCACCACCAACCGTCCGGGAGTGACCACCGCAGCCGGCTGCGGGACCTGTCCATCCAGCCGTTTGTTTTACCGGAGACTCCGTATACGTTATTGGCTGAGTGAGTACCTCCGTGCCATATGGCACCGCGCTGCCCCCGCGACCTTGCACCTCTCCAACCCTGCCTCCCCCGTCTCACCTCACCGGGCCCCGGGACCACCCAAATCCCCCTACCCATGGAGGGGAAAGAAACATCTCGGCTGCTCCCCGTCATCGCTCCCGGGATCCCCGTCCAGAGCAGCGGTGGTGCCCCAACCTCACCACAAACCGTGGGTGGCGTCACGGACCAACTCCCCATACCCAAAACCACCCCTTTCACTCACGGGCGAGGAGCGCCGCTCGAGTCCCCGGATCCTGCCCACCGCTCGAGCCACCGAGCAGCAGCAGCAGCGCCGGACCTGAGCGAGAGGGCAGCGGTGGCGGCCTCCTCCCCACCCGCGACAGATTGTTATGCTTGCGCGTTCTAGGGTTAATTACGTCTGTACACTATAGCACTATATGAGAGTGATATCCCTTCAAACCCCTCTTTCAATAGTCACAAGCTAAGTAAATGTAATGTGGCCAAAATATGTGAATGCAGCTTTATAGTTTCTTCAGGTCAATATGTCTTTCTCTCCCTATATTTATTGCTTTTAGCTGTGATGTCCTCTCCCTTTGCAGATTCACCACAAAACAGCTGCTGCATTCCCTGCCTTAACTTTTATACTGTCTGTGATAGTCTCTCCTGATAGGTTCTGCTATTTCATGTGATATCTGCAAGGCCTTATGGGGGGAAGCTTGCCTAGCGATGCCCAAGGTCATGTGATCCTTCTCTGGCTGATGCAATCTTCTGTGTGTCACAAACTCAAATCTCATTGAATCAATATATTCATCTCTATCTATATATATAATTGCCTTATTCTGTCTGTCTGTCTGTCTGTCTTTCTTGCTCCAAAATTCTGTCCTTACCGCGACAAGCGTCTCATTGGCCGCTCGCCTCGGCTCCGCCCCCCCGCACGGATTGGCCGCTCGCCTTGGCTCCGCCCCCCGCACGGATTGGCCACTCGCCCAGGCTCCGCCTCCCACACGGATTGGCCTCTCGCCCCGACCCCCTGCACGCATTGGCAACTCAGCCACGCCCCGCCCCCCTCATGCATTGCACGCTTGCTCTGGCCCCGCCCCCTGCACACATTCCCCGAACCGACACAGAGCCCCGACTCCCAGGTGAGTGCTGTACCCCCGGGAGCCCACATCAGCGTACGCCGGCAACCCAGCCGACACATACCCTCGCATTGCTGGGGTTGCCGGCGTACGCTGGTATGGGCTCGCGGGGGGCGGGGTACGCTCGTAACCATGGTACACATCGAGTAATATTGTGTAGTATGGTTACCAGTGTACACCGGCTCCCAGGTGAGCGCATCAAGGTCCTGTAGCGGCGGAACACACACACACGCACACACATAAGAACAGACACACACACACACATCAGATCACACTCACTCTCACACACACCTCACACACACATCAGATCGCATCCACACACTCACAACTTCCAGTGATATCGCTTGCTTCTTGGCGGCGATACTGTGCAGTGACCTTCCAGGACCTGCCGGAGGATCACATGGCCAGAAGCATGTGGTATCTCCGGATGTTATGAGTGTGAGCGCGTATGTGCGATATCGTCAATGTGTGTGCGCGTATATGCGATCGGGTGTGTGCGTGTATGGGGATGGAGCACGATGGGGAGTGCGCAGCATGGAGGATGGAGCACGTTTGGGAGTGCGCAGCATGGGGGATGGAGCACGTTTGGGAGTGCGCAGCATGGGGGATGGAGGACGTTTGGGAGTGCGCAGCATGGGTGATGGAGCACAATGGGGAGTGAGCAGCAGGGGGGATGGAGCACAATGGGGGGTGCACAGCATGGGGGATGGAGCACGATGGGGGGTGCGCAGCATGGGGGATGGAGCATGATGGTGGGTGCGCAGCATGGGGGATGGAGCACGATGGGGAGTGCGCAGCATGGGGGATGGAGCACAATGGGGAGTGCGCAGCATGGGGGATGGAGCACGATGGGGGGTGCGCAGCATGGGGGATGGAGCACGATGGGGGGTGCACACCTTCCCCCAAAACACACACACACACTGCCACACACGCACTGCACAACACACCACACACCCACTGGGAACCACAAACACCGCCCTACACAGACACCCACACACACAGACAACACCGCACACACACAACACACAAACACCGCGGCACACACAAATATACGCACATACCGCACAACACACACATTGCACAAAACATACCTCCCCCCAAAACACACACACACCCCACACCCACACAAACCGCGCAACACACACACACAACGCTACAGACACACAGCGCTCCACAAATAATGCAACACACACAACGCAACACACAAACAACACCGCTCGCACCCCCCGCCACACCCAGACAACACCCAGAACATGTACAGCGCCCTACACAAACACTTGGTAACTACACACAACAACATCTATATATATAACAAAAATCATATATTAACTACACAATACGTAAATTCTAGAATACACAATGCGTAGAATCGGGCCACCTTCTAGTAATATAATAATATTACTATGTGAAAAAAAATCAGCATAGGGAGAGACCCTTCAGTCAAGATGAGCGAGGTGAAGAGAGGGACTGTGAGAGGAGAAGTGAAGCGTCCACTCGGGGACCCACCCAACAATCTCCTCACCTTTTGCCTTGACTCTTGCACCCAAATTATGCCATGCACTATCTAGACCACACTCACAGATCACAGCAATGGCACTGGACCTTGTTCACATTACAGAGTCCGACAGGTAACCTGCTTTCTCTTAGATACTCAGCTCTGCCGGGCGTTGGCTGAGTTGTTTCCACTGCTCCCAGCCGTTCAGAAGTTAATCCCTTTTGGAGCAGTGTATGACTCTTCTTAGAGTCAGGTTGCTGATTACCATCCACAGCTGCTCCCACCCTATTTAAGGCTGGGGTGTTTGTAAGGAGATCGCTGAAGATAGCATCTGCTCATGCGAAAATCCGGTATCCTTAGCTATCCTCTTTTGGTGACCTTTGATCTGTTGCTGGTGTGGCGTGGAAGTGTCTCTTGGTGTTTGTTACTTCCTCCCTTATACTTTATTCCCTCCCGTGCCTTTATTGTCTGCCCTTTGTGGTTGTTTGCAGCGTGAGTAAGTTTCAGTTCTTCCTCTGTCCATGACTTTTGGAGAGGGTGGTTATTATGGTGTGTCCTGCGCACTCCAGGGCGGTAAGGGGTACGGGAGGGGGAGTTAAGTCAGGGCATGAATAGGAGATAGGGACACGCTGGGGGCCCAGACCTCACAACCCTTAAGTGTACCTCTGGGTTAAGGGGACAGTGCAGGGATCCCACTCTCAGGGCCAGTTTTGGTCTCCCTGACTAGCTTAGCCCATCCGTGACAACTCCTTTTTCAAGCGATAATTTCATAGTTCTCTGTAGCGAGGGAGTTAGTTCTTTATTTTCCAGTACAGAGGGGCTGTCCGAGCACAAATATTGATGACCTGTCTGCAAGATATATCATGAAGATCAAATAAGTGAAGGCCCGACACATGGAACCCCAACCGATCAGCTGTTATTTGCTCGATGGCCACCAGATTGAACATAGCTGCCGAGAGCAGCCCCATTCGAAGTGAAGCATCGGCAGTTGGGTGATCTCCTGTCATTTTTACAGAAGCTGTAATACAGCACCGGGCAGTGGCCACTACACTTTGGGTGGAGCTGTACTAAGCCACTGGAAAAAGTCCCCACTGATAAGTTTAGATGCCGCCTCTGGGACCCCCACCAATAAGATATTGGTGACTAATCCCCTACATAGGTCATTATCACTTGTGCACAGACAACCCCCTTTAACAAAAAATCCCCTAATAGGGTAGGGAAAGAGATTTTTTCTGAGCTCAAGAAAACTGGATTTCCGCGTTTCACAAGAGCTTTAAACTTTCTAAAACTTTTTTTTTTAAGTGAATCGTGGGTGCGCGTAGGAGAAAAAAGACGGCCGGGGGTAGGGTGAAGACAACAGCAATCCAAAAATACACTGCAAAAAAAATCCCAAACTCCCACCCAGAGTGTTTTCTCCTCACAATCAGTGGCGTGTGCTATTTATACCTACAGAGACGGGAATTTTAGGTTTTGTTCTTTCTATAATTGCTGAACCTTAAGCAAGAACACCCCAAGAGCCGAACAATAGCGCAGCACCGGCATTACTACATTATGTAACATTTTACAGAAAAAGGCTTTTTTTAACATAAGGTTTTTGTTTTTCTTTAAGTTTTACAGTTTGAAGGTCAGACGGAGCTGTTCTTCAGGTTTACTTGTTACAGGGGTCTCTAGTAGTGATGAGCGAGCATTACCAAGCTCGAATTGAAAGTCGGACGCTCGGACGGGCTGGACTCATGTACTAAGTATAATGGAAATCAATAGGGAAGTTGAGCATTTTTCCGGAAGAACCATGCATAACCCACCTTTCTTGCAGGTTGTGCGGAAGCTTTTGCACTATGGGGTTCACACCTCTCGCAGTGTCATGGAATGTCAATCCCACGGGATCTCCTTCTGCCTTTTCCACATATAACTCCATTAACAAGTTAGTTAACTCCCTCAGCTTTGAATAGTCTTTGTTCTCTAGGGAAGTCCTCTATTCTCTTATACAAGGCCTTTTCTATGTCCCCTACATGTCTCTGTCTGCTCCTTGAACCTTATACGTTACCTCCTGGCTTCTGATCTCGGACCTCTTCCTGACCACGTCTCTGTCTGCTCTTTGAACCTTACACATTACCTCCTGGCTTCTGATCTCGGACCTCTTCCTGACCACATCTCTGTGTGCTCCCTGAATCTTATACCTTACCTCCTGGCTTATCATCCTGACTTGTCGGACTACCCTTCTATTCATACTGCTTGTAGTTTCTAGCATCACACCAACATCTGGATAATTCACATTAATGTCGCTGATTCTCTTAGCGTGCTTCCTTGCCATTCTTATTAGAATCCACCTTTCCTAAGAAGCTGAGCACCACCAATGTGTGACAACAGTGCTGGTGCCTCCTCTGCCGGTATATTCCTATATTATAATATTTTATTTTACTGATGAAGGCTTTTTTTTTTTTTTTACACATACACCGTGTGCAGAATTATTAGGCAAGTTGTATTTTAGAGGATTTTTTTATTATTGATACACAACTATGTTCTCAATCAACCCAAAAGACTCATATCAAAGCTTAATATTTTTGGCAGTTGGAGTGGGTTTTTTTTAGGTTTGGCTATCTTAGGAGGATTTCTGTTTGTGCAGGTAACTATTACTGTGCAGAATTATTAGGCAACTTAATAAAACCAAATCTATTCCCATCTCACTTGTTTATTTTCACCAGGTAAACCAATATAACCACAAAATTTAGAAATAAACATTTCTGACATGCAAAAATAAAACCCCAAAAATTAGTGACCAATATAGCCCTCTTTCTTTATGATGACACTCCGCAGCCACCATCCAAAGATTCTGTCATTGCTTGATCTGTTTACGATCAACATTGTGTGCAGCAGCCACCACAGCCTCCAGACACTGCTCCGAGAGGTGTACTGTTTTCTCTCCCTGTAGAGCTCACATTTTATGAGGGACACAGGTTCTCTATGGGGTTCAGATCAGGTGAACAAGGGGGCCATGTCTTTATTTTTTCATCTTTTAGACCTTTACTGGCCAGCCACGCTGTGGAGTAGTTGGATGCATGTGATGGAGCATTGTCCTGCATGAAAATCATGTTTTTCTTGAATGATACCGACTTCTTCCTGTACCACTGCTTGATGATGTTGTCTTCCAGAAACTGGCAGTAGGTCTGGGAGTTGAGCTTCACGCCATCCTCAACCCGAAAATGTCCCACAAGTTCATCTTTGATGATCCCAGCCCATACCAGTGCCCACCTCCACCTTGCTGGCGTCTGAGTCGGAGTGGAGCTCTCTGCCCTTTACTGATCCAGCCTCTGGCCCATCCATCTGGCCCATCAAGAGCCACTCTAATTTCATCAGTCCATAAAACCTGTGAAAAATCAGTCTTAAGATATTTCTTGGCCCAGTCTTGACGTTTTATCTTATGTTTCTTGTTCAAAGGTGGTGGTTTTTCAGCCTTCCTTACCTTGGCCATGTCCCTGAGTATGGCACACCTTGTGCTTTTTGATACTCCAGTAACGTTGCAGCTCTGAAATATGGCCAAACTGGTGGCAAATGGCATCTTGGCAGCTTCACGCTTGATTTTCCTCAATTCATGGGCAGTTATTTTGCGCCTTTGTTGCCCAACACGCTTCTTGCGACTCTGTTGGCTATTTGCCATGAAACGCTTGATTGTTCGGTGATCACGCTTCAAAAGGTTGTCAATTTCAAGACTGCTGCATCCCTCAACATCTCACAATTTTGGACTTTTCAGAGCCCGTCAAATCTCTCTTCTGACCCATTTTGCCAAAGGAAAGGAAGTTGCCTAATAATTAAGCACATCTTATATAGGGTGTTGATGTCATTACACCGCACCCCTCCTCATTACAGAGATGCACATCCCCGGAGTTACTTAATTGGTAGTTGGCTCTGAGTCTATACAGCTTGGAGTAGGACGACATGTATAACAAGTATCATGTGATCAAAATATTCATTTGCCTAATAATTCTGCACACAGTGTATCACTATCTACTAATAAATGGGTGTGAGCGAAATTCAATCCTATGCTTCTTGAACTCCAAAGGAATAAGATTTGCTTTGTGACCGCTCGGGAAATCAATACAGCACACACTTGGTATGGTGTGCTCAAAGAATTCTCCTTTATTAGTCCATGTGACCAGGTTATATAGGGTCACAGACAAAGGACAAGATCCCACTGAACTATGCACCAATAAGAACAATAGGGGCATGAATGGAAATGTGAAACTTCCCCGCCCTTCAGTGTTAGCTGAACCCTATGGTATCATTAGCTATAGGACAAAATGGTCACTATAGGAACAAAATGGATCTGTTCTCTCACATAGGTAATGATATTATGTTATTTTATCTTATATATTTAGTAGTTCCAAGAAAGTCTGGTGTCCCCTTACTTATACTATGCCAATATATGGTAATTTATTTTATTATCCAAGGGGGTTAAGGTAATATAGGGAGTATAAAAATAAAACTTCAATATTTTATGAGGTGTAGTGTTGTTACACACACACACACACACATATATATATATATATATATATATATATATATATATATATATATATATTAATTATATGTATACACATACAATTCACCAATTATAGAAAATCTGAAATAGCAATTAATAAATATAAATAAATAAATATATATATATATATATATATATAGGTATATATATATATATATAAATATATATATATATATATATATATATATATATATATATAAATATAGATATATATATATATATATATATATATATATATATATATATATATATATATATATACTGTGTATATATTTATATATGTATAGTACGGATCAAAAGTTTGGACACACCTCATCTCTAGAACAACTAGAGGAGACTTTGTGCAGCAGCCTTCATGGTAAAATAGCTGCTAGGAAACCACTGCTAAGGACAGGCAACAAGCAGAAGAGACTTGTTTGGGCTGAAGAACACAAGGAATGGACATTAGACCAGTGGAAATCTGTGCTTTGGTCTGATGAGTCCAAATTTGAGATCTTTGGATCCATCCACCGTGTCTTTGTAGAAAAGGTGAATGGATGGACTCTACATGGCTGGTTCCCACCGTGAAGCATGGAGGAGGAGGTGTGATTGTGAGGGGGGCTTTGCTGGTGACACTGTTGGGGATTTATTCAAAATTGAAGGCATACAGAACCAGCATGGCTACCACAGCATCTTGCAGCGGCGTGCTATTCCATCCGGTTTGTTTTTAGTTGGACCATCATTTATTTTTCAACAGGACAATGACCCCAAACACACCTCCAGGCTGTGTAAGGGCTATCTGACTAAGAAGGAGAGTGATGGGGTGCTCCGCCAGATGACCTGGTCTCCAGAGTCACCAGACCTGAACCCAATCGAGATGGTTTGGAGTGAGCTGGCCCGCAGAGTGAAGGCAAAAGGGCCAACAAGTGCTAAGCATCTCTGGGAACTCCTTCAAGACTGTTGGAAAACCATTTCTGGTGACTACTTCTTGAAGCTCATCAAGAGAATGCCAAGGGTGTTCAAAGCAGTAATCAATGTGAAAGGTGGCTACTTTGAAGAACCTAGAATATAAGACATATTTTCAGTTGTTTCACACATTTTTAAGTACTTCATTCCACATGTTTTAAGTCACAGCTTTGATGCCTTCAATGTGAATCTACAATTTTTAGAGTCATGAAAATAAAGAAAACTCTGTGAATGAGAAGGTGTGTCCAAACTTTTGGTCTGTACTTTTATATATATAAATATTAATTGCTATTTTAGATTTTAAGTAGTCCAGGAACACGGATATAGTCCAGTAAGAGATAATGTCTAGGTCTCTCTGGGGAGCCTCAGCTTCTTCCACAGAGGATAAATCAGTCACAATCCTCCAGCAGTCCTTTTCCAGGATTATTGGGGTTTCTCAACAGCTCTCTGGGGTGCTGCCTGTAGCCACAGCTTGTCCCCAGAGGATGAATCTTCCTGCTTCTTTCTTCTCCTTCGCAGACAGACTGAAGAATCTCCCAGGTAATCAAAGAGTTTAGATGGATCCCAGCCCCTCTCCCCCAGACTTAGAGACAAAAGCCCCACAGGGGGTGATTAACCTAACTTAACAGGACAGTGTACACAGAATGGACTGAGCACCACGCCTAAAATATGAACCTGCACAAAATTATACACAACCCCCCATATTCCACCATCATATTATATCCTTTAATATATTATTACTTGCATCCAATCTGGCTTCAGTAAATGGACTCCAGATCCGGCCTAAGTCATTGCACTTTGGGCAACTCTAATGGTTTATTCTACTGCCAGAACATTTTCCAGAAATGAAAAAGGACACAAGATGAAGGACTGTAAGGAGGATTGCCCAAAGACATCCATGTGGTCTGGCAGCCCATTTATACAAATACTTCCCAATGAGGGAGAAGATCTGGGATTCATTGGCAATAAAGGTGAAGCGATGACTGAGGGACCACCGCAAAGTTACGGTACCAGACGAGTTGACGGATAAAACCAGGGTAAATTTTTATTGCGGGGAGGTTACATGCACAGGCTGCTGAGCAGCAGGGACAGAAGGATAATGTGAGGGTGGGAAAACACGTAATATGCAATTGAACTCTTTAGCTGAGGCGAATCGCTCTGTCGCCTCAACTATCACAATACACAACGACATGTAAGCAGAAAGTGAACTGTATGTAGACAGCGGATTCACCTACTATGACTTCTACCCTAACTGGTCTCCCCTAATCGAACCGTGCGGACACCACACTCTAACTACAAAAGCCTAAACTATTCCCTAACCGGTGCACCCAGATACAAACTCACAACACTGTGCAAAGGACCGGAGGAGGCTTTTCTTCCCTTGGATCACAGGGCAGCTGGGCTCGTCTGGGTGACCTCTTCTACCGGGTCAGGTACCGACTCTCCCGGGCTTCTTCTCTCGGGACGTCCTAGCATGCCCTCAGCTTTTTCACTTCTCCCTCTTCCCGCACTTTTTCTTTTGGGCAGAGCAAAACACACCCGCACAGAAGGGGAGCCACTCACCAGGGAGCCCGGTTTCCTCAAAGACACAGTAAATCAATGTCCTTCGTAGGGGTTCCCAGCAAGAGCGAACTCCACACCACCTCCAGTTCCTTCAAAGCCTAAAAAGAAGGATAGTAGAAGGCAACAGCCCCAACCTCAATCCCTAGCCCTGTTCCACCTTCGGGTGCTATGGCCATTCCTCCTGAGGTTTCAATTTTCACCTTCTGCTTTACCTCAGTTGTCTGCCTATCACCCACAACATGTCACGCCCACTGTGAACGATCCGACACAAAGATCCGGCTCCGTGCTGTGACTGACAGGAGCCGGATCCCCAGAGAGAACCACTAAATTCTCTTAACGGCTCTCACTGGGTGTAAAATTTTGGTGTTTAGTAGGGAAACCCCACCCACCTGAATAAAACCGCGCCACGGGTGGGCGTGGTTTCGGCGGCGTTAACACAAGCTTAAATATGTGTTCACCTGCAGTGAACACATATTTAATAGGGATCCATGAATGATCCGATAGAGCCGGCTCTTTTTAGTGAGCAGAGCCATGGGCAGTGGCAAAGTTAGAGTTTGATGGGCCCTGGTGAAAAATTTGGACCTGGGCCCCTCCCCCCTTATGTTGGTCAGATGTATGTATATGTATGTATACATTTAGAGCTTTAAATCTCTAAAAGACATATGAGTTGCCCTCATCCCCATTATGTCGTTATGTCCCCCATCCTGGGCTCCTTCATGGTAGATATTTCACCCATCCTGGTATGTATGCCCTCATCCTGGTATATATGTCCTCCATCCGAGTATACATGTTCCCCATTTTAGCCCACATCCTGGTGTATATATAACCCCATCCTGGTAAAAATGTCACCCATCCTGGTATATATGTCCCCTTCCTGGGGCCCTGCTGGTGTATATTGTCCCCCTGCTGGGCTCCTCCTGGTATATACTGTCCCCCTCCTAGTATCTACTGTCCCCCTCCTGGGGCCCTGTTAGTGTCTACTTAAACTCTGCTGGGCTCCTCCTGGTATATACTTGCTCCTCCTGGTATATACTGTGCCCTTCCTGGAATCTACTGTCCCCCTCCTGATATATATGTCCCCATCCTCCTAAATATGTCTCCGTTTTGTCTAATGTAAAAAACAAAAACATTGTACTCACCGTCCCTGTCTCCCATATCGTGCAGCATACTCCTGTGTAGCCAGCCCACAGTGGCTGGCAGCTTTAATCAGCGTTGGTGCTATTGCAACGCATGACGTTATTGTCATGCGCCGCTATCAGTCATTGGGAATTAGATGAAAGCTGCCGGCTTCTGTTTGACCAGCTGCGTGTATTACAGTACAGGGACCCAATTGGTCTCTGCACCGCAATGCATTTCACCTGGATGTGCAACCTCGGAAGCACATCCAGCTGAAGCAGGTGCTGCTGGGCCCCCTGCACCCATGGACCCCGTTGCAGTTGCGATCCTTGCAACGCGATCGTTTCTCCCTTGGCCCACAGCTCCTCAACAAGTTTGTGATAGTTTGTGCCACTGGTAAGAAAAGGCTATTACTATGTCCATGGTAAATTAACCCTGAGGAAGCCTCTTAACATACATAGTGATTTCTTACCCCTGAGGAAGCCTTCCTGGTATGGCGAAACACCTGCAATAGTCTTCCTCACAGCCCTGCCTGGCTCAATATCATATTTTTACTGTTTATTTTTCCATTTCCAGATAAAATGTTTTAATGATAGACATAGAAATAGCTTATCCTTGTTCATTACATATTATACACTGAATTTTTTGTGCCCTGCATTACCGTATTACTACTTGATATTTATATATCTCTACCGCCGTCTATTTATGTGGCATTGATATAATGCGCTGGCACTTTGCAGGTCTTCCGACAGCTGTGATTGTGTTTAGATGTCTTTGTATTTGGTCACTGTATAAATGATGAATTAGGTTAAAACATCAGGATGTCAAAAAGTGCGTCCAAAATACCTGACTACAAAAACGCAGATGGATCCAAGTAAAGATAAAACTTTTAAAAAGCCTTTAATACAAGATAGAAGGCGCCATTGGACACAAGCACCAACTGTTATCATTGCTTAGGATTAAAAATAGTTTAGGAAAAGAGTTTTGAAAAAATCCACTAGAGGCCAGTAAAGCCCCTGACAAAGCGCAGAAGCGGCTTCATTTCCCAGGGAACAGTGCCGTAAATTAACCAATTACATACAGGGAAATTTATTACATTGGTCCATCCTGCGCCTAGTATTCTATTCAGTCTCTACATAAACAAAGCATAAAAAACATATGTAAAAAAAAGTTTTAAAAATTATACTTGCCCAACATTCACCTGTCCTAAAGCACAAACCCAAAACCAGTCTGGTCGTCTCCTTCCAGTCACTGATTCAAATTCACTGGACTATCTTCAGTATATACTGGGTTCCCAACATCTTTGGTCTCTTCTGTTGCTCGGCATCTTTAGCAACTTCTAATGCTTGGTATCTTTGGCGACTTCTAGTACTACGCATCTTCCCGACTTTTATTGCTTGGCATCTTTGATGTTTTATCGTGCTCAAAAAGCTTTAGCGATTTCTGGTGCTTGGCATCTTTGGCATCTTCTGCTGCTCAGCATCTTTGGGGGTTTTCTGGTGCTCGACAATGTCATCTCGGATTTTCTGTTGCATGTCATCTTTAGCAACTTCGGATGCTTGCCATCTTTGGATCTTTGGTGTATTGGCGGGTTCTGGTGCTCAGTATCTTTGGCAACTTCTGGTGTTTAGCATCTTTGACAACTCTGATGCTCAGAATCATTGGTGACTCGTGGTTCTCAGCATCTTTGGCGACTTCTACTGCTTGCCATCTTTGACGAATTTTGATGCTCGGAATCTTTGGTAAGTACTGGTCTCTTCTGGTGCTCTGCATCTTTGGTAAGTCCTGGTGCTTGGCATCTTTTGCACCTCATGGTGCTCAGCATCTTTGGCGACATCAGGTGTTTAGCATCTTTGGTGACTTCTGGTGCTCTGCTTCTTTGGTGACCTCTGGTGCTCGGCATTTTTGGTGACTTCTGGTGCTTGGCATCCTTGGTGACTTCTGGTGCTCGGCATCTTTGGTGACTTCTGGTGTTCATTATCTTTTGTGTCTTCTATCACTCGGCATTTTGGTGTCTTCTGGTGCACGGCATCTCTGGTGACTTCTAGTACTCTGCATCTTTGGGGTTTTCTGGTGCTCAGTGACAGTATCTAATGACTTTTGGTGCTCACTATTTTTGGTGACTTCTGGTGCTTGGCATCTTTAACTTCTAGTTTCTAGTTTCTTTGTTGCCTTCTGGTGCATGGAATTTTTGTCATCTTTGGAGACTTCTAGTGTTCATTATCTTTAGTATCTTCTAGTGTTTGGCATTTTGGTGTCTTCTGGTGCTCGGCATCTCTGGGGTTTTCTGGTGCTCGCCAATTTTGAAGACTCCTGGTGCTCAACATCTTTGGTGACTTCTGATGCTCGGTATCTTCTGGTGCTCGGTATTTTTTACATCTTTGGAGACATCTGGTGTACATTATCTTTGGTGCTGTCTAGTGCTAAGCATGTTTGGTAATTTCTGGTGTGCAGCAGAGTTGCCATCTTCCAATGCTCTGCCTCTTTTGAGACTCCTGGTGTTCATTATTAGGGATGATCGAATACTTTGATCATTCGGCTTCGCGAATATTTTCTGAATACCTCGCCGCTATTCAGCTATTTGATGCGCAATGTAAGTCTATGGGAAGCCCGAATAATTCCGAATAGTTGCTATTCGGGTTTCCCATAGACTTATATTGCGCATCGAATATTCGCGATTAATCGTATAGCGGCGAGGTATTCAGAAATTAATCGCGAAGATAAATAATTGAAGTATTCGATCATCCTTATTCATTATCTGTAGTGTCTTCTAGTCTTTGGCATCTTTGGTTGTCTTCTGGTGCTCGGTATCTTCTGTTACTTGGTGTCTTTGTCATCTTTGAAGACTTGTGGTGTTCGTTATCTTCAGTGTCTTCCCTTGCTCGGCATCTTTTGTGGTTTCTTGTGCTTGGCATCATTGACATGTTCCAACGTTCGGCCTCTTTTGAGATTTCTGGTGTTCATTATCTTTAGTGTTTTCTAGTGCTTGGCATTTTGGTTGTCTTCTGGTGCTTGGTGTCTTTCGGGTCCTCTGGTACTTGGCATCTTCGGCATCTCCTGTCATGACTAGGCTGCCACATCAAAATGTTGTCGTTAAGCGGGCTTTACACACTACGATATCGTTATTGAATTATCGTCGGGGGTCACGGTGTTTGTGACGCACATCCGGCGTCATTAACGATATCGCAGTGTGTGACACTTATGTGCAACCTAAAACGATCGCAAAAGCGGCCAAAATCGTTTGCCGCGGAGAGGTCGTCCTAAAACAAAAAATCGTTCTCTTCTAATTAGCGATGTTGTTCGTCATTCCTGCAGCAGCACACATCGCTGTGTGTGACACCGCAGGAGCGAGGAACATCTCCTTACCTGCCTCCACCGCCAATGAGGAAGGAAGGAGGTGGGTGGGATGTTAAGTCCCGCTCATCTCCGCCCCTCCGCTTCTATTGGACGCCTGCCATATGACATCGCTGTGACGCCGCACGACCCGCACCCTTAGAAAGAAGTCGGATCGCTGGCAAGAGCAACGTCGCAGGGCAGGTAAGTCCGTGTGACGGGGTAAGCGATGTTGTGCGCCACGGGCAGCGATTTGCGAGATCGCAGCGTGTAAAGCTCGCTTTAGTCTGAAGACACTGAAAATTCCAAATATGGCCGAGTGACTGGACTGAAGAATACGACTAGAATGGAGCAGGTCTAGGAAGTAAGCTAGGTGAGGTCCAGGTAAGTAATGTTTTTTTATTTTTTTAGCCCCTTCCTGAGCCTTAGCGGCTAGTCGGCTACCATTTTGCTTGATTAGCCAAATTTGAATTACATAAAAAAAAAAATCATCCAAAGTTTTTTGAAACTTGAGGAAAATTTAATTGAAAGTCATTTGGTCATTTCTAGCAATAACCGATCCGATCTTACCCGTTCCGCTCCCTCTTCACGCTCAGCCGCAGTGTGAGTGAATGACCTGACTTTTGGCGCAGTGCGTGGGACGCCGGAATGTGGAAAATTTCATACTACTATAATAGCGATTCCTTAATTCCTATTTCACCCACGTCTTTTAATTGTATTTATATGTGAATATTACATGTGTGATTACTGGAGAAGAATGGAGCATTGTTAGACATTCACCCTCCCGGTTTTTCCTATCCGCGCTTGTGCTTCAGGTGCACATTATAATGCCGCTATTATCATTTCACCTCATTATTATTATACCGCCATTGTGTTTTAATGTCAGTTAGAATGAGATACACGACTAAAGAAAGAAGTGGAGAATTCAGAAGTCATTGAGAAGTCTTCATCTGTCGAAACCTAACATGGAACTTTTTGTGCCAACAACTTAAGATTTTTGGAGCAGCGGTCGCTTTATGCACATACTGTATGTACCCTATATGTATACCGGTCTCGTATGGAATTTATCAGACACATTGTCTGACCATTAGGGGGCAGTAGTGGAGCACTCACCCTGACAAGTCCAACGGCCACCGCCGCACAATGACTCACTGGTTGTCAGCGGTTAATAGCGGCTCTTCTGATAGCCTGCAGAATGTCGCGTGTAATTGCTTTGCCTTAACAAGCGACAATTAGAGCAGCATGTTGGAGGAACGCCGCATGAAGCTGCCGGGCCGGGCTACTCTCCACTTTGTGACTACGAGCTAACAGACTTGACATATACAGAGCTGTGCATAAATGAGTACACCCCACTTGGAAAAGTAAGATTTTCATCAATATCTCAACACGAGAACAATTTTCAACATTTTGACAATTCCAAGTTTCATAAAACATTTTTTAACCCGTAAAGTTAATACAATTTTGCAAAATCTTTAGTTTTACTCAAGTTAGTTGATGCAAAATAAGTACACCCCATATTATGCACAAGGAGTAGAGGAAAAACCAGCACCTACTCAGGAGATCCAAAAAAACCTTCTTTATTGCAAAAACCATGCATATAAAAACAGAATGCAATATTAAAAGAAGACGTCTACGCGTTTCAGGCCCCAAAAACTTGGCCCTTAATCGTGATTAAGGGCCAGGTTTTTGGGGCCTGAAATGCGTAGACGTGGTCTACTTTTAATATTGCATTATGTTTTTATATGCATGGTTTTTGCAATTAAGAAGGTTTTTTTTGATCTCCTGAGTAGGTGCTGGCTTTTCCTCTACTCCTTGTGCATGCTTTTCGGCAGGATCCGGCCTGTCTTGGAACCGGGCATCTAATCTTTTCACCACATGAATTGCAAGGTCTAGGTGAGCTGTTGAATTTTTTTTTCTCTACACCCCATATTACACCCCATATGCTGCAACTTTATGATGTCTCACCGTAGGCACCATTGTTTTAGAAAAATTATCTTCGCAAAAAGCCTGGTCCCAATAGTGAGACCTTGTGGTGCCGGGGACTGCATGAGCTGCTGGTCTTGGGGGCTACATGTCATTGCTGGGCTCATGAACGCACAGATGTGCTGCTCTATAGTGACAGGGAAGATGCCACCATCACTCCATGCCCTTGGTAGACGTGCACTTTTCCAACATGAGATTGATCCAAAACTTGCATCTGCTGCATATTCTGAAGAAGAACAGGGTGAAAGTGACAACTATGGGGAATTCTGGAGACAAGTCGTCATCACTCTCCATCCAGCGTCCAGGCTCTAAAGAACAATAGAAAGTGACAACTCTGGGGAATTCTGGAAACAAGTCGTCACCACTCTCCGTCCAGCGTCCAGGCTCTAAAGAACAATAGAAAGTGACAACTCTGGGGAATTCTGGAAACAAGTCGTCACCACTCTCCGTCCAGCGTCCAGGCTCTAAAGAAGAATAGAAAAAGATAGACATTACAACCCTGTCTGCGAGACCAAGATGCTAGTGGGCTCTCCTTCAGCAGTTCACCAGTTCCCCGGTGCGACACAATCACATTACAGGGGTTGATATACGCCGGTGCTCACAGCATAATAATGCAAAATATTAAAGACACACCCCTGAGCATCCTGTGAGCCACACCCCCTTGGCAAATCTATAAATATTACCACCAACAAAGGATAGGAAATTAAAAAAAAAAATACTCGATAGCAGTGGGAATAAAAATGTAACGTCTGCCCTTGACCACAGACTCGGGATGACTGTCAAGGACAAACTAGGGCTAGCCACCAAGTTGGCAAGAAAGAACCCTGAAACTCTTTAACCCCTGTACAGGGAATTGGAATTACACAAGATGCAGGAGATCGCTGCCTATGCAAGCCTGCAATCCAGGAAAGAGTGGTCGTCAGGCAGGGTCCAAACTATGAGGCACAAAAAGGGACAAAATCGGCAGGCAAGAGAGTAGTCAGGAAATGAGGCAGAGGTCAAAACCGAAAATGGCAGTGAGGTACAAAAATGTCAGGCAGGAGAGAAGTCAGAGAGCAGGCAGAGGTCAAACCACAGGGATCAATAGTTAGAACAGGAACCAGACACTAGCAGGAGTGCAAAACTGGCAGAGACCAGCAGACAAGAGCGGGAATTAGAAGGGTGTGGTGTCTTCCCATTGGCTGTAGCTGAATGGTGATGACTTCAGCTGGAAGACACACGCTACCTACAGTCAGCCAGTGGTACTGCAGGTCCCAGGGAAACCCAGCTTAGTGGATGAGTGGAGCCTGCCCCAACCAGAGCCACTGGCACCGAGTCCTCTCCTATCAACAGCACGGTCCATGGCGGGAATACATTGGCGCCTGGTGACCGAAGCAGAAGAAGTCACAGGAGCGGACTCTGGTGAGGACGTGACAAAAATAAGAGAAAACAACTGTCCACTTCTGCCCTGCTGCCAAGGCCTCTATAAAGAGTTGAAGAAGTTATCAATTTTTTGTAAACGGGGTCCTCGGAATAATAAAAAGATCACTCTGTGTCCCACTGGTAAAATTCCCTGTGATCTAATGCACAATGTTAGGAATATGCTCCTCTACAGCACCAGCTTAGCAGATCTAGAGTATTACACATGTCCATGTAATTGATGGGCATGAAGTCCTCCTGAGTGAGAGCTGCACCGTGGAGCTATTCTGAGCTCTGGCTGATTGTCACGCTGGGGCAAGGGAACACTTAAAGTGCAGCACAAGAGGACGGGTACACTAGGAAAGTTGTAAAGGAAGGCAATGGTGATAGGGAGAGGAGTCACTACCCCACTCACCTGTGACTGATCTCTGAGTTCCCTAATATCCCTACACAGGTCCTTTCCCCCATGCTCGAACATTTGCTCTGCCATGGCTGACCCTGGACTAGCCCTGACTGGGGAGCAGGCCAGCAAGACACTAGTCTTACTACTAATACAAAGACAACATGAGGAAGGGATGACAAACAAAGGAGACAGAAACAATAAAAAACTCCAATTCTTCTAGAGAGGGGGACTCCACTACATCCACTGGAAAAATTACCACAGCTTTTTCCAGAGACTGGCTCCTTCATAGGTCAGCATAGAATGAACTATAGCCGGCATACGGAGGAATGATGAGTGGATATTTATAGCAAAAGGGAATGGCTAGTACTAGTATAAAGGAAACACAAGGAAGGGGAACAGAAAAGGGAAACAAAAGCAACAAAAGAAACTCCAATTCTTCTCCAGAGAGGAACTCCACTACATCCACTGGAAAAATCACCACAGCTTTCTCCAGAGACTAGGTCCTTCACAGGTCAGCTTAGAAAGAACTATAGACGGCATAGGAGAGAATGAGGAGTAGGTTTATATAGTGGAAGGGAGTGACTGCCACTGAGTTTAACAATTGCATGTCAATCACTGCAGGGTAGAAAGGAACCTTAACCTTTTCAGGACCAAATGGAATTACCTAAGCTTGAACTCAGGGTAAACGATCATCAACTACATGATGTGACCTTTTGATCCCAGAACCCTCCAAGGTTAAATCAGGCTGGGACACTGATAGATAAAGGTTCCTCTGCTTATTACAAATTCTCTAAGTGGGTGTTTAAAGGGAATCATTGATCCATACTGCTCGAAACACGTGCAACATGAATGTTAGTCTGTCTGCGTTATTGAAACTGTTTCATAGAATATATACCTAGAAAAGTCAGATGAAAATTATAAGGCAGGTTCGACCCTCCCTGTTCCATGTGATTGACAGGTCTCTCCCTTTTTGTGTGCATTGGAGGGATATAGGGGAGACAGAAGCCTTGAACTAGTCATCTGAGTCAAATGGTCCCCGACCGGCTCTTCTAGAAGCAGATGACAGGTTTCCTTTAAAGAGGAGATTTCCAACCCAGTGACAATGACTTTATTGCCTCAGTGGTGACACCCCATTTACGGCTGATAAGTGATGGCAATGATCCGCCGTTCCCCGGCCTCCGCTGACATTCTGCGTGTTCTCTTGTAGATTATCAGGCGGTAACAGGTCCCCGGAGTTTACCGCCTTGCATTCGCTTTGCTTTACCTGCTCTTCAGAAAGCCACAGGCGGCTGATGTGTTTGAGTTAATAAGTTTCAAGTACTCTCGGAAACGTAGAGACAGAGCCGAGATTGTGATGAATCCGCGGGAGATGATTATCATTCCACACGCGGCTTATTATGGATATTATAAAGAGCATTTACATAATTCTGTCACTTTTTACAGGGAGCAGAAGAGGTCGATTTATAGATCCCGACTCTCCAGCTGCCATGTGCGAGGAGGTAAACTGCAAAATGTGAGCCCAGAACTGACAGGGACTGATGGAAAGAAGATGCCCAGGTTATACCAGCTGTACATATATATTATATACAGGAGATGCCCGGGTTATACCGGCTGTACATAGATAATTATATACAGGAGATGCCAAGGTTATACCAGCTGTACATATATAATTATATACAGGAGATGCCCAGGTTATACCAGCTGTACATATATAATTATATACAGGAGATTCCCAGGTTATACCAGCTGTACATATATAATTATATACAGGAGATGCCCAGGTTATACCGGCTGTACATATATAATTATATACAGGAGATTCCCAGGTTATACCGGCTGTACATATATAATTATATACAGGAGATGTCCAGGTTATACCAGCTGTACATATATAATTATATACAGGAGATGCCCGGGTTATACCGGCTGTACATATATAATTATATACAGGAGATGCCCAGGTTATACCGGCTGTACATATATAATTATATACAGGAGATGCCCAGGTTATACCGGCTGTACATATATAATTATATACAGGAGATGCCCAGGTTATACCAGCTGTACATATATAATTATATACAGGAGATGCCCAGGTTATACCAGCTGTACATATATAATTATATACAGGAGATGCCCAGGTTATACCAGCTGTACATATATAATTATATACAGGAGATGCCTAGGCTATACCGGCTGTACATATATAATTATATACAGGAGATACCCAGGTTATACCAGCTGTACATATATAATTATATACAGGAGATGACCAGGTTATACCAGCTGTACAAATATAATTATATACAGGAGATGCCCAGGTTATACCAGCTGTACATATATAATTATATACAGGAGATGCCCAGGTTATACCGGCTGTACATATATAATTATATACAGAAGATGTCCAGGTTATACCGGCTGTACATATATAATTATATACAGAAGATGCCCAGGTTATACCGGCTGTACATATATAATTATATACAGGAGATACCCGGGTTATACCAGCTGTACATATATAATTATATACAGGAGATGCCCAGGTTATACCAGCTGTACATATATAATTATATACAGGAGATGCCCAGGTTATACCAGCTGTACATATATAATTATATACAGGAGATACCCAGGTTATACCAGCTGTACATATATAATTATATACAGGTGATGCCCAGGTTATACCGGCTGTACATATATAATTATATACAGGAGATACCCAGGTTATACCGGCTGTACATATATAATTATATACAGGAGATGCCCAGGTTATACCGGCTGTACATATAGAATTATATACAGAAGATGCCCAGGTTATACCGGCTGTACATATAGAATTATATACAGGAGATACCCAGGTTATACCGGCTGTACATATATAATTATATACAGGAGATGCCCAGGTTATACTGGCTGTACATATAGAATTATATACAGAAGATGCCCAGGTTATACCAGCTGTACATATAGAATTATATACAGAAGATACCCAGGTTATACCAGCTGTACATATATAATTATATGCAGAAGATGTCCAGGTTATACCAGCTGTACATATAGAATTATATACAGAAGATACCCAGGTTATACCAGCTGTACATATATAATTATATACAGGAGATGCCCAGGTTATACCAGCTGTACATATATAATTATATACAGGAGATGCCCAGGTTATACCAGCTGTACATATATAATTATATACAGGAGATGCCCAGGTTATACCAGCTGTACATATATAATTATATACAGGAGATGCCCAGGTTATACCAGCTGTACATATATAATTATATACAGGAGATGCCCAGGTTATACCAGCTGTACATATATAATTATATACAGGAGATGACCAGGTTATACCAGCTGTACAAATATAATTATATACAGGAGATGCCCAGGTTATACCAGCTGTACATATATAATTATATACAGGAGATGCCCAGGTTATACCAGCTGTACATATATAATTATATACAGGAGATGCCCAGGTTATACCAGCTGTACATATATAATTATATACAGGAGATGCCCAGGTTATACCAGCTGTACATATATAATTATATACAGGAGATGCCTAGGTTATACTGGCTGTACATATACAGTCAGCGCCAGAAATATTTGGACAGTGACACAAGTTTTGTTATTTTAGCTGTTTACAAAAACATGTTCAGAAATACAATTATATATATAATATGGGCTGAAAGTGCACACTCCCAGCTGCAATATGAGAGTTTTCACATCCAAATCGGAGAAAGGGTTTAGGAATCATAGCTCTGTAATGCATAGCCTCCTCTTTTTCAAGGGACCAAAAGTAATTGGACAAGGGACTCTAAGGGCTGCAATTAACTCTGAAGGCGTCTCCCTCGTTAACCTGTAATCAATGAAGTAGTTAAAAGGTCTGGGGTTGATTACAGGTGTGTGGTTTTGCATTTGGAAGCTGTTGCTGTGACCAGACAACATGCGGTCTAAGGAACTCTCAATTGAGGTGAAGCAGAACATCCTGAGGCTGAAAAAAAAGAAAAAATCCATCAGAGAGATAGCAGACATGCTTGGAGTAGCAAAATCAACAGTCGGGTACATTCTGAGAAAAAAGGAATTGACTGGTGAGCTTGGGAACTCAAAAAGGCCTGGGCGTCCACGGATGACAACAGTGGTGGATGATCGCCGCATAGTTTCTTTGGTGAAGAAGAACCCGTTCACAACATCAACTGAAGTCCAGAACACTCTCAGTGAAGTAGGTGTATCTGTCTCTAAGTCAACAGTAAAGAGAGGACTCCATGAAAGTAAATACAAAGGGTTCACATCAAGATGCAAACCATTCATCAATTCCAAAAATAGACAGGCCAGATTTAAATTTGCTGAAAAACACCTCATGAAGCCAGCTCAGTTCTGGAAAAGTATTCTGTGACGCCCTGGGCAAGCCAGGGGTCACAGGTCATCACACCACCACACCCTACACCCCAGTTAGGAACACCAAGGCTACCAAAATCCTTGTTGCCTTCCTCCAGGGGCTGATGTTCACACCAGGGGGTGGGCCAGGCGGTTGGCTCCGCCTACCGAGGAGTACACAGCCCTGGAGGTGGGAGAACCAGGGAGCTCAGTTAGGGTAGGAGAGTAGAAGGAAGTGGTAGAGGAGCTAAGTGAAGTGGAAGTGGAATAGTAGAGGAGCAGAAGAAAAGAGTAGTAAAGCCTGAAGTTGGTCCGGCTGTGTGCCAGGACAGTGTTAGCAAGGTCAGCAGACGGCGGTGACAGTCTGGAGGGGGACTGCTCGGAGGTTGCTGGAAGGACCGCGGACGGGTAGTGGCCCGGCAGTCTGGAGCAGTATACAAAGAACAGTCAGCACCAGGTCAGGGGCCTCTCGGACCCCGGCAAGGCTAGGAGTCGCCGTAAATTTGCCAAATCCGTCAGTGAAGGGGACGTCTGTCTCCAAACAACCAAGTCCCGATTGAAGGCAACAGTCCAACCATTGAGGAGAGACACCGCCACCGCCAGGGCACCAGTTTCTCAGGGCCAGCGCCTGCGGGCAAAGTAGGGCTCCTCCGGCCCATATCCAAGCCGGGGAGCGGGTTACCGGTGGGAACCCATCGCTACCAACACAGAAACATAGGTGCAGGACAGAGTGACCGTCACCGTCACCTACTGGGCAAAGCAAGTGCAGCCGTCCGTGGGAACCGTCTTTCCAGCCGTGTGTTTTACCAAGAACTGTGTCATCGTCTCAGGCTGAGTGAGTACCACAGTGCCGCAAGGCACAGCGCTGCCCCCGCGTCCCTGCGCCCACCAAGCCCTGCATCTCCCAACTCATCACTGGGCCCCGGGATCACCAACCCCTACCCACGGAGGGGCAACACAACAACTGGCTGCTCCATGCCATCCTTCCCGGGATCCCCATACAGAGCAGCGGTGGTGCCAACAAATCACCACAACCGTGGGTGGCGTCACGGACAATAAACAATCCCCACACCCAAAACAAACCCCCTTTCACTCACGGGCGAGGAGCGCCGCTCGAGTCCCCGGGATCCGGCCCATCGCTCGAGTCACCGAGCAGCAGCAGCAGTAAGCCGCGGCAGCTGGACCCGAGCAGAAGGGAGAGCGCGGCGTCCCCTCCTCCGCCCGCGACAACTTGGCGTCACGAACAGGATCTTACCACTCTGCCGTTGGGTAGAGGTGCGCCTTGTGACCGCCGGAGGTATCCGGCTGAAAAATTTCGGAAGTCGCCATCTTTGGCGCGAAAAGTTCCCGCTCGAGCGTCTTCTCGAGTAGCAGAGGCGCGAAGGCCAAAACTCCGCCCCAAGAGAGGAGGGGCCGGAAAGAAGCTAAGGGGGACGCGATGGCGGCTGGCTGCATGTGAGCGCAGCTATAAAAGCAGGGACGCCAGGACTCTGCAGTCACCCTGTTCCTGGAAGGAGTTGCCAGCAGAATGTGGATGCCGTCCCGAAACACCGTAGCCCCCGCGCCGGGAACCGCAGCGTGGGTGGAGATCCGGACCGCGCAGCTCTACCTAAGGCTGCAGGTCAAGATGCAGCTCCTCATGGAGGAGTGGGAGACTGACATGGCGGACGTTATAGCCACCGTGCGGAGACGCGAGGAGGAGGCGGAGGAAGGGAGGGTGAGTGACCCACGCCCCTATGTCCCCGAGGGACTGGTCGCTGCGGCTGAGGGATCCGGTCCAAGCCCTCTCCCCCCGCTACCTCCCTCGCCACCCGTCTCGGGGGCCATGACCCCGCCACTAGGCCCGCTGCCACCGCAACCGGTAGCGATACCCAGCATGCCCGCCCCGGCGGGCCGACCTGTAGCCGGAGCCCGTAGCAAGCCGGAGGTGTTGCCATGGAAGGCCCCGAAGTCTGCACCAGAGGCAGCCCCTGAGAAGTTCCCCGAGCCGGAGCTGATGACCCGTTCCGAGCCGAAGGCCCAGCCGCGGAAAGCCCCTGTGCCCATCCCCCACACCTCGGCTGAGGTGGCGCCGGGTTGTCGCTGCAAGGCGGCGCCCAAGGCCAAGACACCGCGGGACTTGCCGCCCAGAGCCCTGACAGTGGGCAACGTCCAGGATGTCCCGCGGGGCCCGATCCGTGCGCCGGAGCTCGCAGCAGCACCGTATTGGGACAGGGAGCCGGTACCACTGGGTCCAGAGATCGGCGAGAGGGAAAAGAAGAAAGCGGAACTGGTGGCCCGTGCAATCCGGGAGAAGGAGAACCTCCGCCAGGCGACATTCCGTGTCCGGGGCCCGCTGTACGAGGGGCAGGTGAGGCAGTTTGATGTCCGCCGGGGCTATGGGTTTATATATGAACCGGGCCTGGAGGCCGAAGTGTTTATAGCCCGGCGGGATGTGAATGCCCACCTGCCTGAAGAACACCCCGGCCGTAACCTGATGCCGGGTGATATAGTGCAGTATACCCGGCACTGTGGAGAGAGGGGGTGGTTCGCCCTAGATGCCAAACTGCGGGGCAGCCAGGAGAGCCGAGTGAGTCCTGCACCCCCTCCCTCGGATGAAGCTGAAAGTCCGGAGTAGGGCAGCGGACCACCGTTGTCCAGTCCCCGTTGGGACCACCACTGAGTTGTGTTTGAGAGTTTAAAAATGGAAATGATAAGTGAAATGGAAACGAAAAATAATCTGATTTGACCGTAATTGAGAGAAAACCGGCCATTGCCGGCACCGTTGTCCCCGTGGGGACCGTTTGAAAGTTTTGCATGGAGGACTTTCCATGGACGGGCCCGTGAACTTGCAGGGCAACCACAAACGTTAGTGGCTTGTAAATAAGTTGTTTTACCATTACCGTTTCCGCAGTTGCCGCCTCCGGAGAGGCAGGTTGGAGGGCGGGCCCTCAGCAGAGCAGGCTGGGGCCCAGCCACCACAGGAACCGGTGGCTACCCTCTGGAGGGGAAGGACAGATCCCGCTCGGGTAACTTGTGCTGGACTTGGGTCAAGGGGTGCTGCCTGGGTTTTAGGGGCAGCATCAGGGCCAGGTTGCTTGGGTGGGAGAGAGCGGAAACCGTAACCGTAAACCGTTAGTAACGTTTAAGCAATGAACCTCCCGCTGTGGGATGATGCCATAAATTGTTATGTTTACCTTTTTATATATTTTCAGAAAATAAAACCGGTGTTGGACGGGCAGCCCGCGGACGGTCTGCATTTTGCTAAGGGGGAATGTGACGCCCTGGGCAAGCCAGGGGTCACAGGTCATCACACCACCACACCCTACACCCCAGTTAGGAACACCAAGGCTACCAAAATCCTTGTTGCCTTCCTCCAGGGGCTGATGTTCACACCAGGGGGTGGGCCAGGCGGTTGGCTCCGCCCACCGAGGAGTACACAGCCCTGGAGGCGGGTGAACCAGGGAGTTCAGTTAGGGGAGGAGAGTAGAAGGAAGTGGTAGAGGAGCTAAGTGAAGTGGAAGTGGAGTAATAGAGGAGCAGAAGAAAAGAGTAGTAAAGCCTGAAGTTGGTCCGGCTGTGTGCCAGGACAGTGTCAGCAAGGTCAGCAGACGGCGGTGACAGTCTGGAGGGGGACTGCTCGGAGGTTGCTGGAAGGACCGCGGACGGGTAGTGGCCCGGCGGTCTGGAGCAGTATACAAAGAACAGTCAGCACCAGGGCAGGGGCCTCTCGGACCCCGGCAAGGCTAGGAGTCGCCGTAAATTTGCCAAATCCGTCAGTGAAGGGGACGTCTGTCTCCAAACAACCAAGTCCCGATTGAAGGCAACAGTCCAACCATTGAGGAGAGACACCGCCACCGCCAGGGCACCAGTTTCTCAGGGCCAGCGCCTGCGGGCAAAGTAGGGCTCCTCCGGCCCATATCCAAGCCGGGGAGCGGGTTACCGGTGGGAACCCATTGCTACCAACACAGAAACATAGGTGCAGGACAGAGTGACCGTCACCATCACCTACTGGGGAAAGCAAGTGCAGCCGTCCGTGGGAACCGTCTTTCCAGCCGTGTGTTTTACCGAGAACTGTGTCATCGTCTCAGGCTGAGTGAGTACCACAGTGCCGCAAGGCACAGCGCTGCCCCCGCGTCCCTGCGCCCACCAAGCCCTGCATCTCCCAACTCATCACTGGGCCCCGGGATCACCAACCCCTACCCACGGAGGGGCAACACAACAACTGGCTGCTCCATGCCATCCTTCCCGAGATCCACATACAGAGCAGCGGTGGTGCCAACAAATCACCACAACCGTGTGTGGTGTCACGGACAATAAACAATCCCCACACCCAAAACAAACCCCCTTTCACTCACGGGCGAGGAGCGCCGCTCGAGTCCCCGGGATCCGGCCCATCGCTTGAGCCACCGAGCAGCGGCAGCAGCAAGCCGCGGCAGCCGGACCCGAGCAGAAGGGAGAGCGCGGCGTCCCCTCCTCCGCCCGTGACATATTCTATGGACAGATGAGACAAAGATCAACCTGTATCAGAATGATGGGAAGAAAAAAGTTTGGAGAAGAAAGGGAACGGCACATGATCCAAGGCACACCACATCCTCTGTAAAACATGGTGGAGGCAACGTGATGGCATGGGTATGCATGGCTTTCAATGGCACTGGGTCACTTGTGTTTATTGATGACATAACAGCAGACAAGAGTAGCCGGATGAATTCTGAAGTGTACCGGGATATACTTTCAGCCCAGATTCAGCCAAATGCCGCAAAGTTGATCGGACGGCGCTTCATAGTACAGATGGACAATGACCCCAAGCATACAGCCAAAGCTACCCAGGAGTTCATGAGTGCCAAAAAGTGGAACATTCTGCAATGGCCAAGTCAATCACCAGATCTTAACCCAATTGAGCATGCATTTCACTTGCTCAAATCCAGACTTAAGACGGAAAGACCCACAAACAAGCAAGACCTGAAGGCTGCGGCTGTAAAGGCCTGGCAAAGCATTAAGAAGGAGGAATCCCAGCGTTTGGTGATGTCCATGGGTTCCAGACTTAAGGCAGTGATTGCCTCCAAGGGATTCGCAACAAAATATTGAAAATAAAAATATTTTGTTTGGGTTTGGTTTATTTGTCCAATTACTTTTGACCTCCTAAAATGTGGAGTGTTTGTAAAGAAATGTGTACAATTCCTACAATTTCTATCAGATATTTTTGTTCAAACCTTCAAATTAAACGTTACAATCTGCAATTGAATTCTGTTGTAGAGGTTTCATTTCAAATCCAATGTGGTGGCATGCAGAGCCCAACTCGCGAAAATTGTGTCACTGGCCAAAGATTTCTGGACCTAACTGTATATAATTATATACAGGAGATGCCCAGGTTATACCAACTGTACATATATAATTATAAACAGGAGATACCAAGGTTATAGCAGCTGTACATATATAATTATATACAGGATATGCCCAGGTTATACCAGCTGTACATATAGAATTATATACAGAAGATACCCAGGTTATACCGGCTGTACATATATAATTATATACAGGAGATGCCCAGGTTATACCAGCTGTACATATATAATTATATACAGGTGATGCCCAGGTTATACCAGCTGTACATATATAATTATATACAGGAGATACCCAGGTTATACCAGCTGTACATATATAATTATATACAGGAGATACCCAGGTTATACCAGCTGTACATATATAATTATATACAGGGATGTCCACGTTATACCAGCTGTACATATATAATTATATACAGGAGATACCCAGGTTATACCAGCTGTACATATATAATTATATACAGGAGATGCCCAGGTTATACCAGCTGTACATATATAATTATATACAGGAGATGCCCAGGTTATACCGGCTGTACATATATAATTATATACAGGAGATGACCAGGTTATACCAGCTGTACATATATAATTATATACAGGAGATGCCCAGGTTATACCAGCTGTACATATATAATTATATACAGGAGATGCCCAGGTTATACCAGCTGTACATATCTAATTATATACAGGAGATGTCCAGGTTATACCAGCTGTACATATATAATTATATACAGGAGATACCCAGGTTATACCAGCTGTACATATATAATTATATACAGAAGATGCCCAGGTTATACCAGCTGTACATATATAATTATATACAGGAGATGCCCAGGTTATACCAGCTGTACATATATAATTATATACAGGAGATGCCCGGGTTATACCAGCTGTAGATATATAATTATATACAGGAGATGTCCAGGTTATACCAGCTGTACATATATAATTATATACAGCAGATGCCCAGGTTATACCGGCTGTACATATAAAATTATATACAGGAGATGCCCAGGTTATACCACCTGTACATATATCATTATATACAGAAGATGCCCAGGTTATACCAGCTGTACATATATAATTATATACATGATATACCCAGGTTATACCGGCTGTACATACATAATTATATACAGGAGATGTCAAAGTTATACCAGCTGTACTTATATAATTATATACAGGAGATGCCCAGGTTATACCAGCTGTACATATATAATTATATACAGGAGATGTCCAGGTTATACCAGCTGTATATATATAATTATATACAGGAGATGTCCAGGTTATACCGGCTGTACATATACAGGAGATGTCCGGGTTATACCGGCTGTACATATATAATTATATACAGGAGATGTCCAGGTTATACCGGCTGTATATATATAATTATATACAGGAGATGCCCAGGTTATACCAGCTGTACATATATAATTATATACAGGAGATGCCCAGGTTATACCGGCTGTACATATATAATTAATTATATACAGGAGATGCCCAGGTTATACCGGCTGCACATATATAATTATATACAGGAGATGCCCAGGTTATACCGGCTGTACATATATAATTATATACAGGAGATGCCCAGGTTATACCAGCTGTACATATATAATTATATACAGGAGATGCCCAGGTTATACCATCTGTACATATATAATTATATACAGGAGATGCCCGGGTTATACCAGCTGTACATATATAATTATATACAGGATATACCCAGGTTATACCATCTGTACATATATAATTATATACAGGATATACCCAGGTTATACCGGCTGTACATATATAATTATATACAGGAGATGCCCAGGTTATACCATCTGTACATATATAATTATATACAGGATATACCCAGGTTATACCATCTGTACATATATAATTATATACAGGATATACCCAGGTTATACCGGCTGTACATATATAATTATATACAGGAGATGCCCAGGTTATACCAGCTGTACATATATAATTATATACAGGAGATGCTCAGGTTATACCATCTATACATATATAATTATATACAGGAGATGCCCGGGTTATACCAGCTGTACATATATAATTATATACAGGATATACCCAGGTTATACCATCTGTACATATATAATTATATACAGGATATACCCAGGTTATACCGGCTGTACATATATAATTATATACATGAGATGCCCAGGTTATACCATCTGTACATATATAATTATATACAGGAGATGCCCAGGTTATAACAGCTGTACATATATAATTATATACAGGAGATGCCCAGGTTATACCGGCTGTACAAATATAATTATATACAGACGATGCCCAGATTATACCAGCTGTACATATATAATTATATACAGGAGATGCCCAGGTTATACCGGCTGTACATATATAATTATATACAGACGATGCCCAGGTTATACCAGCTGTACATATATAATTATATACAGGAGATGCCCAGGTTATAACAGCTGTACATATATAATTATATACAGGAGATGCCCAGGTTATACCAGCTGTACATATATAATTATATACAGGAGATGCCCAGGTTATACCATCTGTACATATATAATTATATACAGGAGATGCCCAGGTTATAACAGCTGTACATATATAATTATATACAGGAGATGCCCAGGTTATACCGGCTGTACATATATAATTATATACAGACGATGCCCAGGTTATACCAGCTGTACATATAACCTGGGCATCTCCTGTATATAATTATATATGTACAGCTGGTATAACCTGGGCATCGTCTGTATATAATTATATATGTACAGCCGGTATAACCTGGGCATCTCCTGTATATAATTATATATGTACAGCTGTTATAACCTGGGCATCTCCTGTATATAATTATATATGTACAGATGGTATAACCTGGGCATCTCCTGTATATAATTATATATGTACAGCCGGTATAACCTGGGTATATCCTGTATATAATTATATATGTACAGATGGTATAACCTGGGTATCCTGTATATAATTATATATGTACAGCTGGTATAACCCGGGCATCTCCTGTATATAATTATATATGTACAGATGGTATAACCTGGGCATCTCCTGTATATAATTATATATGTACAGCTGGTATAACCTTGGCATCTCCTGTATATAAATATATATGTACAGCCGGTATAACCTGGGCATCTCCTGTATATAATTATATATGTACAGCCGGTATAACCTGGGCATCTCCTGTATATAATTAATTATATATGTACAGCCGGTATAACCTGGGCATCTCCTGTATATAATTATATATATACAGCTGGTATAACCTGGGCATCTCCTGTATATAATTATATATATACAGCCGGTATAACCTGGACATCTCCTGTATATAATTATATATACAGCCGGTATAACCTGGGCATCTCCTGTATATAATTATATATGTACAGCCGGTATAACCCGGACATCTCCTGTATATGTACAACCGGTATAACCTGGACATCTCCTGTATATAATTATATATGTACAGCTGGTATAACCTGGGCATCTACTGTATATAATTATATATGTACAGCTGTTATAACCTGGGCATCTCCTGTATATAATTATATAACAGCTGTACATATATAATTATATACAGTAGATGCCCAGGTTATACCAGCTGTACATATATAATTATATACAGGAGATGTCCAGGTTATACCAGCTGTACATATATAATTATATACAGTAGATGCCCAGGTTATACCAGCTGTACATATATAATTATATACAGGAGATGCCCAGGTTATACCGGCTGTACATATATAATTATATACAGGAGATGCCCAGGTTATACCAGCTGTACATATATAATTATATACAGTAGATGCCTGGGTTATACCAGCTGTACATATATAATTATATACAGGTGATGCCCAGGTTATACCAGCTGTACATATATAATGACATACAGGAGATACCCAGGTTATACCAGCTGTACATATATAATGACATACAGGAGATACCCAGGTTATACCGGCTGTACATATATAATTATATACAGGAGATGCCCAGGTTATACCAGCTGTACATATATAATTATATACAGTAGATGCCTGGGTTATACCAGCTGTACATATATAATTATATACAGGTGATGCCCAGGTTATACCAGCTGTACATATATAATGACATACAGGAGATACCCAGGTTATACCGGCTGTACATATATAATTATATACAGTAGATGCCTGGGTTATACCAGCTGTACATATATAATTATATACAGGTGATGCCCAGGTTATACCGGCTGTACATATATAATTATATACAGGTGATGCCCAGGTTATACCAGCTATATATATATAATTATATACAGGTGATGCCAAGGTTATACCAGCTGTACATATATAATTATATACAGCTGATGCCCAGGTTATACCAGCTGTATACAGATGATAACAACTGTACATACAGTGCCTTAAAAATGTGGAAATTTTCCACTTTTTTTCCTAATACACCCTCAAACTTAAATGTGTTTTATTAGGATTTTTATGTGATATAGCAACGCTAGGTATCAGAGCACCTTCTTCCACATGCCACAGCGAACATGGGGAGCAAGTGGAACTTTTTGGGCTAAATGCAAAATGCTATTTGTGGTGGAAAACTAACACTGCACATCACCCTAAAAACACCATCCCCACCGTCATCCATGGTGGTGGCAGCATCCTGCTGTGTGGAGGCTTTTCTTCAGCAGGGGCAGGGAAGCTTGTCAGAGCTGATGGGAAGATGGATGGAGCTAAGTACTGAACAATCCTGGGAGAAATTGTGACGCCATGGACTAGCCAGGTAGTCACAGATAGGCCCTTGCACAACACCTGTCCCCTAAAAAGGTGTCATCAGCCAACCTTCAAATCCTAGTCACCTCCCTCAGGGTTTGATGGACACACCAGGGGGCGTGCCCAGGCGGTTGGACACACCCACCGAGGAGTTCACAGGTCCCGAGGCAGGAAAACAAGAACAGATGAGTGAGGGAGTTGAAGCGAGACTGGTGTCTGGGTCGTAGCCTGGACACCTTTGGCTAGGAAGCAGACGGTGGCCTCAGCCTGCAGGAGCCGGGAAGACGGCTCGGTGGAACCGTAAGGGACCGGGACAGGGTAGTGGCCCGCCGGTACCGAACCGGAGAACCGACTGGAAACTGGAGCACAAAAGGGGGTACTCAGACCCTGAAACAAGGTCCAGAAACTACTGGACTTAGTTAATTAACTGATTGAGGTCTGGACTTTAGGTCCTTTCCCACCCAAGTCCCGACTGAAGACAACAGCCCACCGAGGGGCATAGAAAGCCACCACTCAGGCATAGAGATCCCATGGGCCAGTGTCTGCGGGCAAAGGGCTCTCCCGACATATACAAAGCCGGGGAGCGGACTCCCGTCGCGGAAGCGTAGGCAGTCAACAGCTACACAACACGGTGCAGGAGAAAGGCAGAGACCACAAACCGGGTGGGGGACCAGACGCAGCCGGCTGAGGGCACCGACCACCATCATCTTGGTTTACCAGAGACTCATGTGTGTCAATCATCGTGAGTACAACAGTGCCCTCGGGCCGCGCACCGCCCTGAACCGCCCCACACCAACAACTGCTTCCCCAACGGGTTCCGGGGCCATCACCCTTACCCACGGAGTGGTTAACACCTTGCTGCGCAACATCTCTCCCGGGTGCCCAGTAAACAGCAGTGGTGGCGTCCATCTTTACCACAACCCGTGGGTGGCGTCGAGAACGTAACCAAACCACAGCCCCGGCCGTAAACCTACGTTCCCTCCAAAGCGCCAGTCCCCTTTCAGAGCGAAGTGACCACGGGTCCAGAGGCCCTCGAGCCACCCTCCGACGAGCCTGGATCTGAGCGGCTCGGCTGCAGCCGAGCGCGGGGCAGTACAAAATCCTGTTAGAGACTGGAAAAGACTTGAGATTGGGAAGGCATAGGTTCACCTTCCAGTAGGACAACGACCTCTAGAACAGGCTGCCATGGGAGGCAGTGAGGGTAGTTAGAGAGTGGAGCAGGTGGCCACAGGAGGCAGTGAGGGCAGTCAAAGAGTGGAACAGGCTGCCATGGGAGGAAGTGAGGGCAGTCAGAGAGTGGACCAGGTGGCCACAGGAGGCAGTGAGGGCAATCAGAGATTGGAACAGGTGGCCATAGGAGGCAGTGAGGGCAGCCAGAGAATGGACCAGGAAGCCACGAGAGGCAGTGAGGGCAGTCAGAGAGTGGAACAGGCTGCCATGGGAGGCAGTGAGTGCAGTCAGAGAGTGGAACAGGTGGCCACAGGAGGCAGTGAGGGCAGGCAGAGAGTGGAAGAAGTGGCCACAGGAGGCAGTGAGGGCAGTCAGAGAGTTGAGCAGTAAGCAAGGACAGGTAGTGAGGGCAGTCAAGAGTGGGACAAGCAGCCACGGGAGGCGGTGAAGGCAGTCAGAGAGTGGAACATGCTACCATGGGAGGTAATGAGGACAGTCAGAGAGTGGAACAGGTGGCCACGGGAGGTAGTGAAGGCAGTCAGAGAGTGGACCAGGAAGCCACAAGAGGCAGTGAGGGCAGTCAGAGACTGGATCAGTTGGCCACGGGAGGTGGTGAAGACAGTCAGAGAGTGGAACATGCTACCACGGGAGGTAATGAGGGCAGTCAGAGAGTGGAACAGGTGGCCACGGGAGGTAGTGAAGGCACTCAGAGAGTGGACCAGGAAGCCACGAAAGGCAGTGAGGACAGACAGAGAGTGGAACAGTTGGCCACGGGAGGTGGTGAAGGCAGTCAGAGAGTGGACCAGGTGGCCACGGGAGGTAGTGAAGGCAGACAGAGAGTGGAACATGCTACCATGGGAGGTAGTGAGCTCTCCATCAATGGAAATCTTCAAGTGGAATCTGGATGAACATATAGCTGGGTGATTTATCAAAACCTGCACTCCTAGGCCTAGGGGATGGCCCTTGATGACACTTCCAACTCTACCTTTCTATAATGGAGTTTCTATTCCTTTAGCTGCTCACTAGCTGTTATGCATTTGGCAAGCTACCATCCAGCCTCTAGAACTTCCAATCCTCCAGCCTTCTTTCCTCCAACCTCTACAGCTTCTGTCGCGGGCAGAGGAGGGGACGCTGTGCTCTCCCACTGCTCGGGTCCGGCTGCTGCTGCCGCTGTTCGGTGGTGGCTCGAGCGGTGGGCCGGATCCCGGGGACTCGAGCGGCGTTCCGCGCCCGTGAGTGAAAAGGGTGGGGATTGATTGTGGGGATTGGATATTGTCCGTGACGCCACCCACGGTTGTGGTGATATTGGTGACACCACCGCTGCTCTGGACGGGAATCCCGGGAGCGATGACAGGGAGCAGCCTGGATGTTAGTTGTCTCCTCCATGGGTAGGGGGGGTTGGTTGTCCCGGGGCCCGGTGATGGGGGTAGGGGTGAATGGCAGGCGGGTTACGGGGCCCGGTGAGGTGCAGGGTCGCGGGGGCAGCGCTGTGCCGCACGGCACTGTGGTACTCACTCAGCCAATGATGAGGACACAGTTCTCGGTAAAACACACGGCTGGATGGACGGGTCCCACAGACGGCTGCGGTGTTTCTCCTCCCGGCAGGTTGATGGTGACTGCCTTTCCTTGCACCTGTGTAACGTGTACGGTTCCAATATGTTCCCACCGGTAACCCGCTCCCCAGCTTGGATGGGTGCTGAAGGAGCCCCTTTTGCCCGCAGGCTCTGGCCCTGGGAACTTTAGCCTTGGTGGTGACTGTGTTCCCCTCTCTCGGTTGGACTGTTGCCTTCTGTCGGGACTTGGCTGCTGGGAAACCCAGGAGGTTCCCTTCGCTAACGGATTTGGCAAATTCACGGCGACTCCTAGCCTTGCCGGGGTCCATAAGCCCCTGCCGGATGGTGCTGGCTTCTCTTTGCGTACCGGTCCGGTACCGCCGGGCCACCGCCCGTCCACGGTCCTTACGGCTAGCTCCAATAGGCCACTCCTGCAGACGGTCACCACCATCTGCCAACCTTGCTGATCCGTCCGGGCCACACACCCGGACCAACTTCAGGCTGCTTAACTGCCACTTTCCTCCTTCCACTTCCACTTCCAAAACTCAACTCTCTACTTTTCCCGCCTCCAGGACTGTGAACTCCTCGGTGGGCGGGGCCAACCGCCTGGCCCACCCCCAGGTGTGGACATCAGCCCCTGGAGGAAGGCAACAAGGGTTTTTGTCTGACTTCGGTGTGCCTGATCGGGAGTGTGGGGTGTGTTGGTGTTGTGCTTGTGACGTCCTGGCTTGTCCAGGGCGCCACATTCCCCCTTAGTAAAATGCAGAAGATCCGCGGGCTGCCCGTCCATCACCGGTTTTATTTTCACAAACTGGAAAAGATAAACGGTAAACATATTACAAGTATAATAACATCTTCCCACATCAGGAGGCATGGTACTTAAACGTTGCTAAAACAGTTATGGCGTCCGCTCTCTCCCACCCAAGTAACCTGGCCCTGATGCTGACCCTAAGCAAACAGGCAGCACCCCTTGACCCCAGTCCAGCACAAGTTACCCGAGCGGCTTCTGTCCTTTTCAGGGGACCCACGTCCATGGGGAGCCCCTGAAACCCCCGGAGGATCGCCACCAGTTGCGGTAGTGGCGGGCCTGAGCCATCACTTCCCTCCAGGCCCATCCTCCAAATCAGCCTCTCCGGAGACGGTAACGGTTTAGCCATAAAAACATCATTTTTATTTACAGAGCACAAGTTCGTGGTTGCCCTGCCAGTTCTCGGGCTTGTCCGTAGTAGTTCCTACGCAGTGGTTTGTAAGGGGTCCCAACGGGGACCAGTTGCCGGCAACGACCGGTGCAAATCAAGGCTTCAATCAGGTGAATCTTCGGTTAATCATTCACTTATCATTCATTTTCAACTTTTAAACGGTACTTTCAACACTAGTGGTCCCAACGGGGGACAACTTTTAGGCGGAGGACCGCCGACTTCACTGCTCGCTTTCATCATCCTCAGCCGGCCCCGGATGGAGGAACACGGGGATCAGCCCCTCCAGCGCATAGCAGGCGCGACGGGGAAGGGCCGCACGGTACCCATTATTTCCGCTCCGGGGGATGTAAGAGGCCTCCATGTCACACAGGGCAACGACCCCTTCGTCTTCCTTGGAAACAGGCTCTGTGTCCGGTCCAGAGTCGCTATCGTCCGTTCCTGCGCCAGGCGGGTCGCCGCCAGCTGCCGCAGCCTCTGGGCTCGCCACTCTCTCAGCCACTGCCACGAAGGGGTGTACGCCAGACGAACCAGGCGCAGCACAGTGCACGGTCAAGGAAGACAGAGGCGGCATGGGGGCCAGGGGTAGACCGGGTCCCTCAGCCGCAACGGCCGGTCCCTCGGGGACACAGGGGCGTGGGTCACTCACCAGCTCCTCCATCATTGCTTGCATTCCATACACCCGGGCGACTGCAGCTACCCCTTCCATCTCCGCGGTCCACTGTTCCATCAGTACGCATATCTGACTTCGATAGTGTCGGCAGATCCCTGCCGTTCGGGCCCTCAGCCATACCGCTGTTCCAGGCACCGGCTCGGTAGCCTCCGCATAACTAGGTGGGGCAGACATCCTTTGCAGGGCTCAGCAGATCGCGGGGTCCCGGCGTCCTTGCCTGTACAGCCGCGAGCTACATGCGGCCAGACGCCATCAGTCCCCCTTAGTCTCTTTCCGGCTCCTCCTCTACCGGGGCGGGGCTTTGGCCTTCGCGCCTCCACTACTCGAGGAGACGCTCGAGCGGGAATTTTTCGCGCCCAAGATGGCGGCTTCTCCAATTTTTCGGCCGGACACCTCCGGCGGTAACAAGGCGCACCTCTACCAGATGGCAGAGCGGTAAGATCCTGTTTGTGATGCCAAGTTGTCGCGGGCGGAGGAGGGGACGCTGCGTTCTCCCACTACTTGGGTCCGGCTGCTGCTGCCGCTGCTCGGTGGTGGCTCGAGCGGTGGGCCGGATCCCGGGGACTCGAGCGGCGTTCCTCGCCCATGAGTGAAAAGGGTGGGGATTGATTGTGGGGATTGGATATTGTCCGTGACGCCACCCACGGTTGTGGTGATATTGGTGACACCACCGCTGCTCTGGACGGGGATCCCGGGAGCGATGACAGGGAGCAGCCTGGATGTTAGTTCTCCCCTCCGTGGGTAGGGGGGGTTGGTTGTCCCAGGGCCCGGTGATGGGGGTAGGGGTGAATGGCAGGCGGGTTACGGGGCCCGGTGAGGTGCAGGGTCGGGGGGGCAGCGCTGTGCCGCACGGCACTGTGGTACTCACTCAGCCAATGATGAGGACACAGTTCTCGGTAAAACACACGGCTGGATGGACGGGTCCCACAGACGGCTGCGGTGTTTCTCCTCCCGGCAGGTTGATGGTGACTGCCTTTCCCTGCACCTGTGTAACGTGTACAGTTCCAATGGGTTCCAACCGGTAACCCGCTCCCCAGCTTGGATGGGTGCTGAAGGAGCCCCTTTTGCCTGCAGACTCTGGCCCTGGGAACTTTAGCCTTGGCGGTGACTGTGTTTCCCTCTCTCGGTTGGACTGTTGCCTTCTGTCGGGACTTGTCTGCTGGGAAACCCAGGAGGTTCCCTTCGCTAACGGATTTGGCAAATTCACGGCGACTCCTAGCCTTGCCGGGATCCGTAAGCCCCTGCCGGATGGTGCTGGCTTCTCTTTGCGTACCGGTCCGGTACCGCCGGGCCGCCGCCCGTCCACGGTCCTTACGGCTAGCTCCAATAGGCCACTACTGCAGACGGTCACCACCGTCTGCCAACCTTGCTGATCCATCTGGGCCACACACCTGGACCAACTTCAGGCTGCTTAACTGCCACTTTCCTCCTTCCACTTCCACTTCCAAAACTCAACTCTCTACTTTTCCCGCCTGCAGGACTGTGAACTCCTCGGTGGGTGGGGCCAACCGCTTGACCCACCCCCTGGTGTGGACATCAACCCCAGGAGGAAGGCAACAAGGGTTTTTGTCTGACTTCGGTGTGCCTGACCGGGAGTGTGGGGTGTGTTGGTGTTGTGCTTGTGATGTCCTGGCTTGTCCAGGGCGCCACATTTCCATTCCTCTACCCTCTACAGGCCACTCAAACTTCCATTGCTCCATCCTCTTCTGCCTCCATTCCTCCATTCTTCTGCCTCTACAGCGTCTGTTTCTCCAGCCTCTATAGCCTATATTCCTCCTGTCTCTATAGCCTTCATTCTTCCAGTCTCTATAGCCTTAATTTCTCCAGGTTCTATAGCCCCCAGCCTCCATTCCTCCAGTCTCTATAGCCTACAGCCTCTATAGCCTCCATTCCTCCAGCCTCTATAGCCTCCATTCCTCCAGCCTCCATTCCTCTAGCTCTGTTCCCTCCATTTCTGCAGCCTCCATTACTCCTGCCTCTATATCCTCCATTCCTCCAGCCTCTATAGCCCCCAGCCTCCATTCCTCCAGTCTCTATAGCCTTACAGCCTCTATGGCCTCCATTCCTCCAGCCTCCATTCCTCTAGCCTCTATAGCCTCTATTCCTCCAAACTCTCCAACCTCCATTCCTCCAGCCTATAGAGCCTCCATTCCTACAGCCTCTACAGCCTTCTTTGCTTCTACTATTTTCTTTCTCGTCACCGTCATCAGACCGTGCTGCATTTTCTCTGCTTGTCCGGGCCCAGGGCTTTGAGGGTCCACATCTCCAGGTGAGACGTAGCAACAGGACCCCGGCTAGTTACGTGGTAACTTTTCCATCTCTAGAAGTAGCGCAGTGTCCAGAGGTGACAATATCAATTTTTGAAGTCCTGATCGATCCTTGAAAATACAATTTTGCGCAGTATAGGATTCCGAACACTTCGCGTGGTTCCGGGCCTTTTCCCTTCTTGCCTATACCCGGCAGACTGTTTCTGCTTTCCTCTGTTGTTCAATAATGACAGATAAGTGCTTTTATTGAAAGAAAAATTCCAAAAGTAATATCATGAAAATTTCCCTCCGTGCGATCGAAGAGATATCCAGGCCCGAATGCAGCTACTTTACATCCAAGATTTGCATATTAAAGCCGCCCGCTGGAATATATTTGGTTATTATCACGCGTTTTGGAATTTTAAAAGCTCTTTCTGCTGAATCCCCATCCCCCCTCCACGTATGGAGGACGACGGAGAAAAGTTCTGAGCGCTCCCAGAGAACGAGGACATCGCTCCATGGTGTGATAATTACCAAGGTCATTGTGAAGGTCGAGCAAATGTGTAAGAGGACGGTAAAGATAATGGACTCCACACCTTCCTGAAAACATCATATATCTTCTACCAGCCGAACGTTACTCAATTGGAAAATGTTCTCTTTTTTGGAATTTTTGTAGCATTAATCCCTTAACGACCAATGACATATAGAATACGTCATGAGCAGGTGTCAGTCCTGGCATCAAGACGGGTTATGGATTAAAAATATCAATGTTTGAAAACACACAGTGACAGCTCCAGGCCGACAGCGGTCACTGACAGCTGACCAACACGGCTGAAGATAGGGGAGCCATGTCAGCAATCCCCACTCTGTGTTAGCTGTGATTGGTCAGTCAGTTGACTGACCGACTGCGGGATCTACTGAAATATCAACACTTCCCACACGATCGACGCAGGAGTTCGGCAAAGCTTACAACCAAGCTCCTGTGTTAACAGTCAGTGATGGTGCCCCTGCCTGAATAACCCTCCAGATGCCACAATCAAGAATGATTGTACCCTGTATTTATATTTTTTACACTGTGATGCCCACTACTCCTTTCTTAACAAAGGGTTGCGAGGAGCAGTGTGTGTGTATGGGGCTGGATATTATACAGAGGGTCAGTGTGCATGTGTGGGGATGCTATACAGAGGAGCAGTGTATTTGGAGCAATATACAGAGGGGCAATGTGTGCAGGAGGATATTATAATGAGGGGCAGCTTGTGTGGGGGGATAGTACGCAGAGGGGCAGTGTATGTGAGGGATATCATACAGAGGGGCAGTGTGTGTAGGGGAAATTATACAGAGGGGCAGTGTGTGGAGGGATATTATACAGAGGAGCAGAGTGTGCAGGGGATTTTATACAGAGGAGCAGTGTGTGTGGGAATATTATTGAGAGACAGTGTGTGTGGGAGAGATATTGTACAGAGGGGCAGTGTGTCAGGGGGGGATATTATACATAGGGGCAGTGTGGATGAGATATTATGGAGAGGGGCAGTGTATAGAGTGTATTTTGGAGAGGGGCAGAGTATTGCTAATTCTCTGAGGTTAATACTTCATTGTCTGGAACAATTTCAAGGGTGCTAACCTTTTTGGCCGTGACCGTGTATATATATATATATATATATATATATATATATATATATATATATATATAGTGTATGTATGTGCATGTAATTGTGTTTTTCCAGTAGTGGGGAGACAGTGGCAGAGAGACAGTGGAAGGTTTGAGGGGTGCTGGTGGAGCTGGGGTAGAGCCTGGGCAGAGTCTCAAAGGGTGCCAAGAATTTTGCCAGTACGGGGCCCTGAAATTCCTAGAATTTCTAGTGGCAGTCTTAGTGACAGCTCTCATACAGCCCTACTGCCCATGGACAGCTTTTGTGCAGCCTGACTACCCAGGGACAGTTATCGTATAGCCCCACTACCCTGGAACAGCTACTGCAAAGCCTTACTACCCAAGGACAGCTATTGTATAGTCCTACTACTCAGGGACAGCTCTTGTCTAGCCCTACTACCTAGGGACAGCCTTGTATACCCCTACTACCCATGAACAGCTCTTGTACAGCCCTACTACCCAGGGACGGCTCTTGTACAGCTTTACTACTCAGGGATGGCTCTTGTAGAGCCCTACTGCCTAGGGCTGGCTCTTGTACAGCCCTACTACCGAGGGACAGCTCTTGTACAGCCCTATTACCCAGGCAAGGCTCCTGTACAGCCCTACTACCCGGGGACAGCTCTTGTACATTCCTGCTACCCAGGGACAGCTCTCGTATAGCCCTACTACCCAGTCATGGCTCTTGTATAGCCCTACTACCCAGGGACGGCTCTCATATAGTCCTTCTACCCAGGGACGGCTCTTGTACAGCTCTACTACCTAGTGAGGGCTCTTGTACAGCCCTACTACCCAGGGACGGCTCTCATATAGTCCTTCCACCCAGGGATAGGACTCGTATAGTCCTTCTACCCAGGGACAGCTCTTGTACAGCCCTACTACCCAGGGACTGCTCTCGTACAGCCCTACTACCCAGGGACAGCTCTCGTACAACCCTACTACCCAGGGACAACTCTCGTATAGCCTTACTACCCAGGGATGGCTCTTGTACAGCCCTACTACCCAGGGACAGCTCTCATACAGCCCTATTTTCCAGGGACGGCCTTAGTATAGCCCTACTACCCAGGGACGGCTATCGTAAAGTCCTTCAACCCAGGGACAGCTGTTGTACAGCCCTATTACTCAGGGAAGGCTCTTGTACAGCCCTACTACCCGGGGACGGCTCTTGTACATTCCTGCTACCCAGGGACAGCTCTCGTATAGCCCTACTACCCAGTGATGGCTCTTGTATAGCCCTACTACCCAGGGACGGCTCTCATACAGCCCTATTTCCTAGGGACGGCCTTAGTATAGCCCTACTACCCAGGGACAGCTCTCGTACAGCCCTACTACCCAGGGACAGCTCTTGTACAGCTCTACTACCTAGTGAGGGCTCTTGTACAGCCCTACTACCCAGGGACAGCTCTCATATAGTTCTTCAACCAGGGATGGGTCTCATATAGTCCTTCTACCCAGGGACAGCTCTTGTACAGCCCTACTACCCAGGGACAGCTCTTGTACAGCCCTACTACCCAGGGACAGCTCTCATATAGTTCTTCAACCAGGGATGGGTCTCATATAGTCCTTCTACCCAGGGACAGCTCTTGTACAGCCCTACTACCCAGGGACAGCTCTTGTACAGCCCTACTACCCAGGGACAGCTCTCATATAGTTTTTCAACCAGGGATGGGTCTCATATAGTCCTTCTACCCAGGGACAGCTCTTGTACAGCCCTACTTCCCAGGGACAGCTCTCGTACCGCCCTACTACCCAGGGACAGCTCTTGTACAGCCCTACTACCCAGGGACAGCTCTCATATAGTTCTTCAACCAGGGATGGGTCTCATATAGTCCTTCTACCCAGGGACAGCTCTCGTACAGCCCTACTACCCAGGGACAGCTCTTGTACAGCCCTACTACCCAGGGACAGCTCTCATACAACCCTACTACCCAGGGACAACTCTCGTATAGCCCTACTACCCAGGGACAGCTCTTGTACAGCCCTACTACCCAGGGACAGCTCTCATACAGCCCTATTTCCTAGGGACGGCCTTAGTATAGCCCTACTACCCAGGGACAGCTCTCGTACAGCCCTACTACCCAGGGACAGCTCTCATATAGTTTTTCAACCAGGGATGGGTCTCATATAGTCCTTCTACCCAGGGACAGCTCTTGTACAGCCCTACTTCCCAGGGACAGCTCTCGTACCGCCCTACTACCCAGGGACAGCTCTTGTACAGCCCTACTACCCAGGGACAGCTCTCATATAGTTCTTCAACCAGGGATGGGTCTCATATAGTCCTTCTACCCAGGGACAGCTCTCGTACAGCCCTACTACCCAGGGACAGCTCTTGTACAGCCCTACTACCCAGGGACAGCTCTCATACAACCCTACTACCCAGGGACAACTCTCGTATAGCCCTACTACCCAGGGACAGCTCTTGTACAGCCCTACTACCCAGGGACAGCTCTCATACAGCCCTATTTCCTAGGGACGGCCTTAGTATAGCCCTACTACCCAGGGACAGCTCTCGTACAGCCCTACTACCCAGGGACAGCTCTCGTACAGCCCTCCCACCTAGGGACAGCTATCGTATAGCCCTACTAACTAGGGACGGCTCTTGTACACCCCTACTACCCAGATATGGCTCTCGTATAGCCCTTGGCCTCGTATAGCCCCTGGCTAGTCTTGTACCATGTTGCATAGAGATCTGCATGAGCCCTTACAATTACAAGTGGCCCTTTGAAGGCAGCCATAATGCCGATGTGGCCCTCGGTGAAGATGAGTTTGACACCCCTGATAGGGAGAAGCATGGATTCAAATTTAGTGGAGGCGGATGAAGGAGACGCGGTTGTGTCCAAGCTCCTGGAACATTTCCATTAGGATTAGAATGCCTGAGTGAGTGATAATGAAGGTTTCTCAGGAGCGCAGATGTTTCAGGGTGCGCTGCGTATGGCCTGTAATGATAACAGAATTATTACAGCACGGATGCTTAATATCCCTCTGCCTGTGCATCAGGAATGGGATGAAAGGGGTTACTTTATTATTCCTTATTTCAGGGAAATAACACACATTACTATGTGAATCCATATACACCAGCCGTAGCCATAACCCCATGATCTCAGATTGATAATTGTCAGCAGATTTTGGTCTTTGATTCCTGACCACACAGGAGCCGGTCAGCAGATTTACCATTTTATCCCCATGGACGCTGCAAGCCTTATCTCTACACGAGCTGCACAGATGTATGGAGCGAGACCTCAGATAACTTACATTAATACCTATTGATAAGATTCACTGCATGTTAGGAGCTGGGAAAGATTACAGACAGGATCATAGAGGGTGAACTATAACCAAGCGCCCACGCATAAAGGAGAAGCTTAAAAATCCTGATTTTTTACTATTTCACAGCTTAAAAGTAGAAGGATTTTCAAGAAAAGTTACATCCTGTACAATACTGCAGAGCTGCACTCACTGTTCTGCTGGTGCAGTCACTGTGTAGTGCAGCTTACATCTTCTGCCATTAGCCTGTGAGTGGAGTCACTGTGTACATGCAGCACCCCAGGAGGTTGGGGGAAAATACTCGTCACCGGGCCGGTTAGGATCAGGAGGATGTCACGGGTTGCCCTGCCCGGCTTCGTGACCCCGAGGTGTACACGGAGGGATAGGGGGAATAAAGAAGATGGAGCCACTGCTGTCGCTGTCCTCCGAGGCAGATGGTAGTAGCAGCTAAGGTGTAAGTGATGCAGTACCCTGTGGTGACTGAAGCCTTAGGGCAGGGGTCAGGAACCTTTTTGGCTAAGAGAGCCGTAAACGCCACATATTTTGAAATATAATTCCGCGAGAGCCGTACAATATGTTTAAAGGGCCATTGACAGATCAATCGCTCCAATGTTCACTTAGTACAGCAAGGAATGCTCCTCCCTGCTGTATAAAGCCACAACTGGACTGAAACAATGGTAATTAGCAGTAAAAAAATCAAATAAATAACTTACATTGTGAACTTGCGATGCATGACATCAGTCCAGCAGTCTGGCTTCTTCTTTTTCCTGCGCATGACTGGAAGCTGGCATTCTTCCCACCTGATGTTGAGAGAATGCCAGCTTTGAGGCATTCGCAGAAGAAAGAAGCTGGAATATTGGACATGTCACACAACGCATTGTCAGTTATGTCAATTATCTATTTTATTATTTTACAGCGAATTATTGTTTAGGTCCAGCGGTGGCTTAGTGCAGCAGAGAGGAACACTCCTTTGTGTACTAAGTGACCGCTGGAGCAATTGTATCTGTCAGTGGCCCAGACACCCTGCTTCCCATACAGCCTGCACCCCCCATATCACACACACACACTGCTCCCCATACAGCCTGCACCCCCATATCCCACACACACCCTGCTTCCCATACAGCCTGCACCCCCCATATCACACACACACCCTGCTTCCCATACAGCCTGCACCCCCCATATCACACACACACACTGCTCCCCATACAGCCTGCACCCCCATATCCCACACACACCCTGCTTCCCATACAGCCTGCACCCCCCATATCACACACACACCCTGCTTCCCATACAGCCTGCACCCCCCATATCACACACACACACTGCTCCCCATACAGCCTGCACCCCCCATATCACACACACACCCTGCTTCCCATACAGCCTGCACCCCCCATATCACACACACACCCTGCTTCCCATACAGCCTGCACCCCCCATATCACACACACACACTGCTCCCCATGCAGCCTGCACCCCCCATATCCCACACACTACACCCCCATATGTCGCATACCCTGCTCCCCATACAGCCTGCACCCCCATATCACACACACTACACCCCCATATCTCACACACCCTGCTTCCCATACAGCCTGCACCCCCCATATCACACACACACACACACACACACTGCTTCCCATACAGCCTACACCCCCATATCTCTCACACCCTGCTCCCCATACAGCCTGCACCCCCCATATCCCACACACACACACACACTGCTTCCCATACAGCCTGCACCCCCCATATCACACACACACACTGCTCCCCATACAGCCTGCACCCCCCATATCCCACACACACACACACCCTGCTTCCCATACAGCCTACACCCCCATATCTCTCACACCCTGCTCCCCATACAGCCTGCACCGCCCATATCCCACACACACACACACACTGCTCCCCATACGGCCTGCACCCCCCATATCCCACACACACACACACTGCTTCCCATACAGCCTGCACCCCCCAGATCTCACACACTACACCCCCATATCTCTCACACCCTGCTTCCCATACAGCCTGCACCCCCCAGATCCCACACACACACACACTGCTTCCCATACAGCCTGCACCCCCCAGATCTCACACCCTGCTTCCCATACAGCCTGCACCCCCCATATCGCACACACACACACACACTGCTTCCCATACAGCCTGCACCCCCCAGATCTCACACACTACACCCCCATATGTCACATACCCTGCTTCCCATACAGCCTGCACCCCCCATATCACACACAATACACCCCCATATCTCACACACCCTGCTCACATATCTCACCCTGCCTGTACCCCAACTTACCCCTCTCAAACACTCTGCACCCCTTCACATGCTTCTGTCAGTCTGCAGCCCTCATATGCCCCTCACCCTGCAGCCCCCCTCACCCTCATATCCCCTCTTTTCTTATTACCAGTCATCATGTGTCCAAATCTCCTTCAGGATTCAGTATCTTGCTTTCTGCCCGGCCTCCTGTGTCTCCTCCCACACAGTCACATGGGCGTGACATCATCGCAGGTCCTGCAGGATGGAGATTCCGTCTGCTGTGCAGGTCAGGACTAGCACTCCTGCAGCTCAGACATGGCTGGTGGCCTCTCCAGGTCAGGGGCCCCTCTACTGACACTGGGCTCCCCTGACTCACAGTTCGGCCACTACACAGCAGCACTACACATAGACGCAGAGCGGCTGCCGGGCCCCTATGTGTAGTGCTGCTGTGTAGTGGCCGGCCTGTGAGTCAGGGGAGCCCAGTGTCAGTAGAGGGGCGGCTCACTTCTCGTTCCCCCGCTGATCCGGTCTCCTCGGCGCATCGTCCATTGCTGTCGCTCGCTGACCTCTCAGCAGGCGCGCAGTGATGACGTCACCGCGCTCGCTGCAGAGCTGTCAGAAGAACGCCGACAGTCACAGCGGGGAGAATGATAAGAGAGAGAGCGCGCCGCTCACTCTCTCATCATTGCTCTCAATTGTATCAGCACCTGCGATGCCGATGCAATTGAAAGCTCGATCCTCGGCGGGGGGCGGTGACAGCGCGGCCACCGGGCCCCCCTGAGTAGCGGTGCGCCACTCCTGCCACCGCGAGTGGGCCCCCCCGGCAGCTGACCGGGTTTGCCGGGTGCTGGCGCCGGCCCTGATCCTTCCCATAGACAGGTAGGAGCCCTGTCTGCGAGCCAGATACGGCCATCAAAAGAGCCATATCTGGCTCGTGAGCCATAGGTTCCCGACCCCTGCCTTAGGGGTACCACATTCCCCCTCAGCAAATGGCAGCACTCCCGGGCTGCAAAGAAACAAAGTTGGTAACACCGCAATTTTTGTATGCAATAACAAGTTAACAATTGGCCCTTTATGGGAGGCAGCATCAAACATTCAAAACAGTTACCGTTTAGCAGTATCATCAATGCAATGCAACGTCAACATTTGCATATGAAAACAATTATTCTTGCTTGGCTGCTGATGGTGGTGGTGCCCCTAGCTCTGGGCACTCAAAGGACATCCTCAGGCAAAATGTCCAACCTTGTCGCAGCGTCGGCATATCGGCTGCTCATCAACATGATAACGATCAGGAACCTGGGGCAGCGGAGTCCTCCCACATTGCCGCCAGGGGAGGTCATCAGCACTAGTAGCCAGTTCAATGGTTGCAGGTTGCTGAGTCCCTTGCTTGGATTGCACCACTTTGGTCAAAGTAGCCATACCTTTAATCAGTTCCAGGATGTGGAGCCGCAGTCCATTGATGGGGTCTTCACCCACACTCTGTTCTTAGCTGGCACCATCCCCGGCTGCTGAAGTATTTCACTGCAAGGATCCGGTCTTTGAATTCTGCAACGCTAAAGTCAGGGTTTTGCATGGATACAATGCGCATCTGTGTACGATGGGACAGAAGCCCCTCGATGAACTGATCAGTCAGCAGGCAGTTCTCGTCTTTCACTTCCTCCGGTTCCACCTGCTAAACAGCTCTCAATTGCCTCCTGTAGGTTTAAAGCATAGTGCCGAATACTATCGTGCACCTTTTGCTTGCATCTATAAAATCGCATCTTCATCTCAGCTGTTGCACGGGTATCAAAGGTTTCCTTGAGTTTAGTCAAAATGTCCTTTACCGCTCTTTTATCAGTCTCCGGCCAGGACTTGACTTCTCGACAGGCTGCCCCGTCAGTTGACCGTTAAGGACGCTGGCTTTCTGGTCCTCTGTCATAGGGTAAACCCGGAATAAACTGTAACATTTTTCCTTGAAGTCAGCAAGGGTATATGCCTCCCCGGAATACTGGGGTAGCCACATTGCTCCTGGGAGATATGGCATGGTGAACAGCAATATGGGAGCTGGGGGTCACTGCTGCAGCTCCAGCAACAGGGACGGTTTGGTCTCTTTCCTCCCTGGACACGTCTCTGCAGGCACAGGGTTTCCTGCTGGTTTCCGGCAGCGGGGCTCTCCTTTCGCGTGCTTTTCAGGCTCGGCCCATGAAGGCACGCCCCCTCGTTTCTTGCTCTTTGCAAGTAATGGCAACTGTCCTTTTTTGGGAACAAAGTTTAACACAGTTCTGTAAGACGCACAATACCCATTTGTCAAGGGCACGTTATCCTGTTAGTGACACCAAATGTAGCACCATAAGGGGTCGGAGGCAAATACTCGTCACCGAGCCAGTGAGGATCAGGGGGATGTCACGGGTGCCCCTGCCTGGCTTCGTGACCCCGAGGTGTACACGGAGGGAGAGGGGGAATAAGGAAGATGGAGGATGGTGGAGGTTGATTTCGTGACACCACCTGCCAGGGAATTAGCCGCCACTGCTGTCGCTCTCCTCCGAGGGGCGGATGGTAATAGCAGCTTAGATGTTTCTGCTCCCCACAGGTGGAGAGGGCCCCGGGGAGGATGATGAGGGGAGTAGTAATGGCGGGTGCTGAGGCGCGGGGCGGCGGCACCAGGAATGACAAAATTGAAATGGTGCTCCTGCCATTCAGAGCAATACCGTTTGACCAAACAGAGGTTTTTGGCTACATGTGCAGTATCCCTGTGCTCATAAGAAATTGGATAACCAACTGTGGGGTCCACTTTTTGGTGTTTCTTCTTGAAAAAGTGAGAAATTTTGTGGTAAAGCAACATTTTTCTGAAAAAAAAATGAACATTTTCATTATGATGACTTAAGGTTATCAAATTCTGTGAAGTACCTGAGGGTTTAAAATGCTCATTATACCCCTGAATAAAATCCTTGAAGGGTCTAGTTTCCACAATGGGGTCAGTTATGGGGGAGCTCCACTGTTTAGGCACCTCAGGAGCTCTCCAAACGCGACATGGCGTCCGCTAATGATTCCAGCCAATTTTGCAGTCAAATGGCAATCCTTCCCTTCCGAGCCCTGCCATGCTCCCAAACAGTTGATTTTCACCACATATGAGGTATTGGCGAACTCAGGAGAAATTGCACAATAAATTTGGTGCATTTTTTCCTGTTACCCTTGTGAAAAAGAAAACTACCTGGTAGAAGTAACAATTTTGTGGTAAAAATTTTTTTTTTTCATTTTCAATGTTATAAAATTCTGTGAAGCCCCCAAGGGTTCAAAGTTCTCACTGAAAATCTAGATAAAATCTGTGAGGGGTCTAATTTACTAAATGGGGTCACTTGTGAGGGGGGGGTTCTGCTGTTTAGGTACCTTAGGGGCCCTACAAATGCGACATGGTACCCGCAATCTTTTTCAGCCAAATTTGCTTTCCAAAATTAACACTAGAACTACTGAGGTAGTCTTTTTAACTACTTTGCACTATGTATTTCTATATAGGTGTCACGAGTCCAGTAGTTCTAGTGTCAAAAAAATGCTCCCTCCGTTCCGAGCCCTCCCATTTGTCCAATTAGAGGTTTCTGATTACATGTGGGGTATCTCATAAGAAAGAGGGTAACAAACTCTGGGGGTTTACTTTTTGGCGTTACCTCTTGAGAAAGTGAGAAATTTGGTGCTAAAGCAACATTTTTGTGAAATAAAAAATGAAATTTTTCAATATGATGGCCTAATGCAGGGGTGGGGAACCTCCGGCCCGCGGGCCGTATGCGGCCCGCGATGACATTTACTGCAGTCCCCGGGCACATGCCAGGCTACCCCAGTGCTCGAGCTGCACTCGCGCTTTTGCCAGCCACCGGCCCTTTAAAATCCCAGTGCGTTATGGGTAGATGCTAGAATGTACGGGCTATTTCCTGATCCTGATTGTAGCCCGTACTAGAATGTACGGGCTCTTTTCGGGACCTGACTACAGCCCGTACATTCTAGACTGAACCTGGGACTGTACTTGAGTGCTGAGGGTTTACCTTGAGGGCGGGGTAAGCAGCGCGCTGTGCTCCAGTCACAGCAGAAGAGGTGCAGCAGATGCCTCCCTGCTGTACATGCCTCCCGGACCTGTGCTGTGTGACTCTTCCTCCCCTTGTACTGTGAGTATGCAACCCATCGCTGCCCCCCCATCCAGTGCTGTGTACCCCCTAGTATTGTGTGTACCCCCAAGTGCTGTGTACCCCCTCAGTGCTGTGTACCCCCTAGTACTGTGTGTAACCCCTCAATGCTGTGTAATCTGTGCAGCCTCCTAGTGCTGTCAATGCTGCCACTTAGTGCTCTTTGTGCTGCCACTTAGTGCTCTTTGTGCTGCCACCTAGAGCTCTGTGCTGCCACCTAGTGCTCTGTGCTGCCACCTAGTGCTCTGTGCTGCCACCTAGAGCTCCCTGTGCTGCCACCTAGTGCTGCCACCTAGTGCTCTCTGTGCTGCCACCTAGTGCTCTCTGTACTGCCACCTAGTGCTCTCTGTGCTGCCACCTAGTGCTCTCTGTGCTGCCACCTAGTGCTCTCTGTGCTGCCACCTAGTGCTCCCTGTGCTGCCACCTAGTGCTACCTGTGCTGCCACCTAGTGCTCTGTGCTGCCACCTAGAGCTCCCTGTGCTGCCACCTAGTACTGCCACCTAGTGCTCTCTGTGCTGCCACCTAGTGCTCTCTGTGCTGCCACCTAGTGCTCTCTGTGCTGCCACCTAGTGCTCTCTGTGCTGCCACCTAGTGCTCTCTGTGCTGCCACCTAGTGCTCTCTGTGCTGCCACCTAGTGCTCCCTGTGCTGCCACCTAGTGCTCCCTGTGCTGCCACCTAGTGCTCCCACCTAGTTCTCCCTGTGTTTCCACCTAGTGCTCCCTGTGTTTCCACCTAGTGCTCCCTGTGTTTCCACCTAGTGCTCCCTGTGTTTCCACCTAGTTCTCCCTGTGTTTCCACCTAGTGCTCCCTGTGTTTCCACCTAGTGCTCCCTGTGTTTCCACCTAGTGCTCCCTGTGTTTTCCACCTAGTGCTCCCTGTGTTTCCACCTAGTGCTCCCTGTGTTTTCCACCTAGTGCTCCCTGTGTTTCCACCTAGTGCTCCCTGTGTTTCCACCTAGTGCTCCCTGTGTTTCCACCTAGTGCTCCCTGTGTTTCCACCTAGTGCTCCCTGTGTTTCCACCTAGTGCTCCCTGTGTTTCCACCTAGTTCTCCCTGTGTTTCCACCTAGTGCTCCCTGTGTTTCCACCTAGTGCTCCCTGTGTTTCCACCTAGTGCTCCCTGTGTTTTCCACCTAGTGCTCCCTGTGTTTCCACCTAGTGCTCCCTGTGTTTCCACCTAGTGCTCCCTGTGTTTCCACCTAGTGCTCCCTGTGTTTCCACCTAGTGCTCCCTGTGTTTCCACCTAGTGCTCCCTGTGTTTCCACCTAGTGCTCCCTGTGTTTCCACCTAGTGCTCCCTGTGTTTCCACCTAGTGCTCCCTGTGTTTCCACCTAGTGCTCCCTGTGTTTCCACCTAGTGCTCCCTGTGTTTCCACCTAGTGCTCCCTGTGTTTCCACCTAGTGCTCCCTGTGTTTCCACCTAGTGCTCCCTGTGTTTCCACCTAGTGCTCCCTGTGTTTCCACCTAGTGCTCCCTGTGTTTCCACCTAGTGCTCCCTGTGTTTCCACCTAGTGCTCCCTGTGTTTCCACCTAGTGCTCCCTGTGTTTCCACCTAGTGCTCCCTGTGTTTCCACCTAGTGCTCCCTGTGTTTCCACCTAGTGCTCCCTGTGTTTCCACCTAGTGCTCCCTGTGTTTCCACCTAGTGCTCCCTGTGTTTCCACCTAGTGCTCCCTGTGTTTCCACCTAGTGCTCCCTGTGTTTCCACCTAGTGCTCCCTGTGTTTCCACCTAGTGCTCCCTGTGTTGCCACCTAGTGCTCCCTGTGCTGCCACCTAGTACTCTCTGCTGCCACCTAGTGCTCTCTGCTGCCACTTAGTGCTCTCTGCGCAGCCACCTAGTGCTCGCTGTGCTGCCACCTAGTGATCTCTGTGCTGCCAACTGGCGATCTCTGCGCTGCCAACTGGTGATCTCTGTGCTACCAGCTAGTGCGCTCTGTGCTGCCAGCTAGTGCTGTCCGTTGTGCCGCCTAGTGCTGTTCGTGCTGCCACCTAGTGAGTGCTGTCTGTGCCCGCCACTAGTGCTGTCCATGCTCAGCATCTCTTGTGATGTATACACCCCTCCTGTGATGTATACGCCTCAGTGTCTCCTGTGATGTATACGCCTCAGTGTCTCCTGTGATGTATAAGCCCCAGCCTCTCCTGTGATGTATAAGCCCCAGCCTCTCCTGTGATGTATAAGCCCCAGCCTCTCCTGTGATGTATAAGCCCCAGCCTCTCCTGTGATGTATAAGCCCCAGCCTCTCCTGTGATGTATATGCCTCAGACTCTCCTGTGATGTATATGCCTCAGTGTCTCCTGTGATGTATACGCCCCAGCCTCTCCTGTGATGTATATGCCTCAGCCTCTCCTGTGATGTATATGCCTCAGCCTCTCCTGTGATGTATATGCCTCAGCCTCTTCTGTGATGTATATGCCTCAGTGTCTCTTGTGATGTATATGCCTCAGTGTCTCTTGTGATGTATATGCCTCAGCCTCTCCTGTGATGTATATGCCTCAGTGTCTCCTGTGATGTATATGCCCCAGCCTCTCCTGTGATGTATATGCCTCAGTGTCTCTTTTGATGTATATGCCTTAGCCTCTCCTGTGATGTATACGCCCCAGCCTCTCCTGTGATGTATCTGCTTCAGTGTCTCCTGTGATGTATATGCCCCAACCTCTCCTGGGATGTATATGCCTCAGTGTCTCCTGTGATGTATATGCCCCAGCCTCTCCTGTGATGTATATGCCTCAGCCTCTTCTGTGATGTATATGCCTCAGTGTCTCTTGTGATGTATATGCCTCAGCCTCTCCTGTGATGTATATGCCTCAGTGTCTCTTGTGATGTATATGCCTCAGTGTCTCTTGTGATGTATATGCCTCAGCCTCTCCTGTGATGTATATGCCTCAGTGTCTCTTGTGATGTATATGCCTTAGCCTCTCCTGTGATGTATATGCCCCAGCCTCTCCTGTGATGTATATGCCTCAGTGTCTCTTGTGATGTATATGCCTCAGTGTCTCTTGTGATGTATATGCCTCAGTGTCTCTTGTGATGTATATGCCCCAGCCTCTCCTGGGATGTATATGCCTCAGTGTCTCCTGTGATGTATATGCCCCAGCCTCTCCTGTGATGTATATGCCCCAGCCTCTCCTGTGATGTATATGCCCCAGCCTCTCCTGTGATGTATATGCCCCAGCCTCTCCTGTGATGTATATGCCCCAGCCTCTCCTGTGATGTATATGCCCCAGCCTCTCCTGTGATGTATATGCCCCAGCCTCTCCTGTGATGTATATGCCTCAGTGTCTCTTGTGATGTATATGCCTCAGTGTCTCTTGTGATGTATATGCCTCAGCCTCTCCTGTGATGTATATGCCGCAGCCTCTCCTGGGATGTGTATGCCCCCAGCCTCTCCAGACCAAGACAAACCTGGAAAAGCATGTGTGAGAAAAAAAATGATCAATATCACCGAACATCACAGCCGCTCCGGCCACCACATTAGGGGTGAGTTAATTAATTGTCTGACCAAATATAGCCTGGTCGTTTTCAAGTTGATAATTTGGTGCGGCCCCCGAAGGTTGGTAGAAAATTCCAAATGGCCCCCGGCAGTAAAAAGGTCCCCCGCCCCTTGCCTAATGTTATCAAATTCTGTGAAGTACCTGTAGGTTCAAAATGCTCACTTTACCCCTGGATAAAATTTTTGAGGGGTCTTGTTTCCAAAATGGGGTCCCTTGTGGGGGGTTTCTGCTGTTAATTATCTTACGGACCCTGCAAATACAACATGGTGCCCGCAATCTATTTCAGCCAAATTTGCTTTCCAAAATTCAAATATTGCTTCTTCTGTTCTGAGCTCTTCCATTTGTCCAAACAGAGGTTTCTAACATGTGGGATATCAGCGTGCTCAGAAAAAATTGGGTAACAAATTTTGGGGTCCATATTGTTGTGTTATTTCCTCTAAAAGGGAATAAATTGGGGCTAGAGCAACATTTTTAGGTAAAATTATATATTTTTTAATTTTTTAATTCCACATCGCTTTAGCTCCTGTAGGGTTAATAAACTTCTTGAATGTGGTATTGAGCAGTGTGAGGGGTGCAGTTTTTAGAATGGTGTCCCTTCTGAGTATTTTCTGTCACCTCGGCTTCTCAAAGTCACTTCAAATGTGATGTGGTCCTTTAACCCCTTCACGACCATGGACGGATATATCTGTCATGGAGCGTGTCCCGTTAAGCCCCGCCCCCTGCCACGGGCAGGCGGTGTTGATTGGCACACACATCAGCTGTTTTCAACAGCTGACATGTGTGCCTACATGTTACGAGTGGAATTGCATTCCATCCGTAACATTTACCCCTTAAAGTCTGGCAGCGAGATGTAAATACGCGCGGTGAAGATTTCCACTTACCGCCGCCCCCACTGGAAGTCATGTGAGTGATCACGTGACTTTCGGTGTTTGCCATCGTAGCACAGGGTCATGTGATGACGCCTGCAGCTATGACATTTCACTTTCGTTTTCACCCGGCCCGGAGGCCAGGGAAGCAGGAAGTGACTGTATCTGCTGTTTACAGCTGTATAGCTGTGATCAGCAGATAGATAAGAGCGATCGGATTGCTGATCGCTATAGCCCCCTAGGGGGACTAGTAAAATAAAAAAAAAAGTAAAAAAAAGTTTTAAAAAATAAAAAAAAAACCTAAAAGTTCAAATCACCCCCCTTTCCCCCCATTGAAAATTAAAGGGTTAAAAAATTAATACATATACACATATTTGGTATCGCCGCGTTCAGAAATGCCCGATCTATCAAAATATAAAATCAATTAATCTGATTGGTAAACGGCGTAGTGGCAAACAAAATTCCAAACGCCAAAATTACGTTTTTTGGTCGCCGCAAGTTTTACGCAAAATTCAATAACAGGTGATCAAAATGTAGCATCTGCGCAAAATTGGTACCATTAGAAATGTCAGCTCAAGACGCAAAAAATAAGCCGTCACTGAGCCATAGATCCCAAAAAATGAGAACTCTACGGGTTTCAGAAAATGGCGCAAAACGTACGCCACTTTTATTGGACAAGCTTGTGAATTTTTTTTAACTCCTTAGATACAAGTAAACCTATACATGTTTGGTGTCTTCAATCTCGCACCGACCTCAGGCATCATACCCACACATCAGTTTTATCATATAGTGAAAACGGTGAATAAAATATCCCAAAAACTATTGTGCCATCACACTTTTTTTGCAGTTTTTCCACACTTGGAATTTTTTTGCTGTTTTCCCGTACACCATATGGTAAAACGTATGGTTTATTTTAAAAGTAGAACTTGTCCCGCAAAAAACAAGCCCTCAAGATTGACGGAAAAATAAAAAAGTTACGACTCTCGGAAGAAGGGGAGCAAAAAACAAAAACGCAAAAACGGAAAGTGCCCCGGGGCTGAAGGGGTTAAAAAATGGTTTTGTAAATTTTGTTGAAAAAATGGGAAATTGCTGATGAACTTTAAACCCTTCTAACTTCCAAACCCCAAAAAAATTTGTTTCAAAAATTGCGCTGATGAAAAGTAGACACGTGGGAAATATTTACTAACTACTTTGTGTGACATAACTACGTAGTTTAAGGGCATAAAAATTAAAAATTTGAAAATTGCCAAATATTTGATTTTTTCACAAAACAAAAGTAGAAAATATTGTCCTAAATTTACCACCAACATAAAGTACAATATGTCACGAAAAAATAATCTCAAAATCACCGGGATCTGCTGAGGTTTTCTAGAGTTATAAACTGTGAAAGTGACACTGGTGAGAATGGAAAAAAAATGGCCTGGGCATTAAGTACAAAACTGGCTTCGTCCTTAACCCCTTAACGACCGCGGGCAGTAATATTACGTCCTAGCGGTCATAATGTTACAGCCCGCGGTCATGATTTTCACAGTTGAGATGTGTACCTGCTAGGCACGAGCAGAATCGTTATCTGCTCGTGCCATTTAACCCCTGTAATGGCGCTGTCAATATGTGACAGCGCCATTATAATCACGATCGCGGTAAACTTTTACTTATGCCCGATACCGGAAGTCACGTGACGTGATCACGTGACTTCCGGTGGTTGTGATGGTAGCACAGGGTCATGTGATGACTCCTGTGCTAGACATGAACTACTTTCAGTTTCACTCGGCCCGGAGCCCAGTGAAGCAGAAAGTGACCGTATCTGCTGTTTACAGCTGTGTAGCTGTGATCAGCAGATAGGGCAGAGTGATCGGTTTGCTGATCGCTATGGCCCCCTAGGGTGACTAGTAGAATAACAAAAAAAAGTTTTAAAAACTTAAAAAAACCCTAAAAGTTCAAATTACCCGACTTTCACCACATTGAAAATTAAAGGGTTAAAAAAATAAAAAATATACACACATTTGGTAACGCCGCATTCAGAAACGCCCGATCTATCAAAATATAAAATCAATTAATCTTATCTGTAAACGGCGTAGCAGCAAAAAAATTCCAATCGCCAAAATGACTTTTTTTGTTGCCACAACTTTTGCGCAAAATGCAATAACAGGCGATCAAAACGTAGCATCTGCGCAAAAAGGGTACAGGTAAAAACGTCAGCTCGAAATGCAAAAAATAAGCAGTCACTGAGTCATAGATCCCGAAAAATGAGAATGCTAAGGGTCACGGAATATGGCGTAAAACGTGCGCCACTTTTTTCGGACAAACTTCCGATTTTTTTTTAACCCCTTATACAAAAGTAAACCTATACATGTTTGGCGTCTACGAACTCGCACCGACATGAGGCATTGCACCCACACATCAGTTTTACAATATAGTGAACAAAGTGAATAAAATATCTCAAAAACAATAGTGCTATCGCACTTCTTTTGCAATTTTTCTGCATTTGGAATTTTTTTGCCGTTTTCCAGTACACTATATGGTAAAACTTATGGTTTCATTTAAACGTACAGCTTGTTCCGCAAAAAATGAGCCCTCACATGACCATATTGACTGAAAAATAAAAAAGTTACGTCTCTCAGAAGAAGAATGGCGAAAAAAAACGGAAAGCGAAAAATCGGCCGGTCGTGAAGGGGTTAAATCAAAGACTGTGCTTTATGAATCGGTGATCTCCTTCTGTGCTTGAGTGATCATGTGATCCTGGACAGCCAAATCCATCAGCAGCGCAAATCGCTCTCACGACCCAAGTCCACACACCGAGGCAGGACCAAACCATCTTTCCTGTAGAGTGCCAGGGCCACTCTACATGATCTAGAGTTCCCCACTGAATTATACTCCAGAGCTGCACTCATTATTTTTATCCCGATGATAACACTGCCTGAGTTGTTGCTTTGGCAGATCAGCGCTATTATACAAATTCTAAACCAGACCCAAGGTTATTTTTTACATGTACAGTATATAACAAAAGTGAGTACACCCCTCAATATTTTTGTAAATATTTTATTGCAACTTTTCATAGGACAACACTAAATAACTTAACACACAGCCATTAATGTCTAAACCGCTGGCAACAAAAGTCAGTACACCCCTAAGTGAAAATGGCCAAATTATGCCCTTGGTGTGAATATTCTGTGTGGCCACCATTATTTTCCAGCACGACCTTAACTCTCTTGGGCCTGGAGGTCACTAGAGCTTCAGAGGAGCCGCTGGATCCTCTTCCATCCTCCATGACGACATCACGGAACTGGTGGATGTTAGACATCTTGCTCCCCACCACCTTCCATTTGAGAAGACCCCACAGGTGCTCAATAAGGTTTAGGTCTGGATACACTTGGCCAAACGAGCACCTTTACCAAGACAGTGGTGGTCTTGGAGGTGTTTGGGGTCATTATCATGTTGGAATATGAAGGGAGGGGATCCTGCTCCGCTTCAGTATGTCACAGGACATGTTGGCATTCATGGTTCCCTCAATAATCTCTAGCCCTACACAGCTGGCACCACTCATGCAGCTCTAAACCATGACCCTCCCCCACCATGCCTGACTGTAGGCAGGACAAACTTGTTTTTGTACTCCTCACCTGGTTGCCGCTACACATGCTGACAGCATCTGAAACAAATAAGTTAATCTTGGTCTCACCAGACCCCAGGATGGTTCCAGTAATCTATCTCCTTAATCTTTTCTTCAGCAAACTGTTTGTGGACTTACTTGTGCAGCATTTTTAGAAGAGGCTTCCTTTGGGGATGACAGTCATGTAGACCAATGTGATGCAGGGTGTTGCGTATGGTCTGAGCACTGACAGGCAGACCCACCACCCCTGTAACCTCTGCAGTGTGTAGGTGTATGGTCTGAGCACTGACAGGTGGACCCCATACCCCTGTAATATCTGCAGTGTTGGGCATATGGTCTGAGCCCTGACAGGCAGACCCTCCATCCCTGTAACCTCTGCAGAAATGCTGGCAGCACTCATACGTCTATTTTAAAAAGACGACCTCTGCATATGACACTGAGTACATGCACTCAGCTTCTGTGGTTGGCCATGGCGAGGCCAGTTCTAAGTATACCCTGTCTTGTTATACTGCTGTATGGTCTTGGCCACCGTGCTGCAGCTCAGTGTCAGGGTGCTGGCAATCTTCTTATAGCCTCAGCCATCTTTATGTAAAGCAACAATTCTTTTTTTCAGATCCTCAGAGAATTCTTTGCCATGAGAATCCATGTTGAACTTCCAGTGACCAGTATGAGAGAGTGTGTGAGAGATAACACCAAATGTAACACCCCTGCCCCCAATCACACCTGACACCTTGTAACACTAATGAGTCACATGTCGCCGGAGAGAGAAAATGGCTAATTGGGCAAAATTTGGCCATTTCCACTTAGGGTTGTACTCAGTTTTGTTGCCAGTGGTTTAGACATTACTGGCTGTGTACTGAGTTATTTAGAGGGCCCCGAATTTACACTGCTATACAAGCTGCACACTGACACTGTACATTGTATCACAGGATTAGATCTGCAACAGAAATGTGAGGGGTGTACTTACTTTTACAATATACTGTATATAACAGTATCCAGTATCTGTAATATTTCTTATATGGCAGCAGCATAGACTTTAGCCTTGTACTGTCTGTTTTTTCCTCAACGTCAGATCTGTATTTCGTTTGCGTTGCACTTTTTTTTGGGACGAGAGAATAAACTGTAGAAAGCACACAAGGGAAATTGCAGAAATAACTCACATGCTGCACAGGGACAAAATGTGACCCGACAGCTGCCCCAATTCACCATTAATATATTCATTACATGGGACTGCCTGACTTCTCACTGCTGTCCTGTATACAGTACAGCCTATTCTGTATAAAGAGACGTCTGTGGGTGGAATTAAAGGTAAGGTCAGATGCAGAAGAATAACTGCAGGGAATCAGAGCAATTGTCAATCTCAGCAGAGAGATAGATAGATAGATAGAGGGATAGATAGATAGATAGATAGATATATAGATAGATAGATAGATAAATGAGAGATAGATAGATAGATAGAGGGATAGATAGATAGATAGATAGATAAATGAGAGATAGAGGGATAGATGGATAATAGACAACTAGATAGATAGAAGGATGGATAAATAGAGGGATAGATAGATAGATAGAAGGATGGATAAATAGAGGGATAGATAGATAGATAGAAGGACGGATAAATAGAGGGATAGATAGATAGATAGATAGATAGATAGATAGTCTTCCAGTTTTGTATATCTTCCTGAAGGTCTTTTGCAGTCAAGCAGGGGCTCTGAGTCGCCTGTCTAGCAATCCTACCAGTAGTTCTCACAGAAATTTTCCTTGGTCTTCCAGTCCTTATCTTGACCTCCACTGTTCCTGCTAACAGCCATTTCTTAATTACATTTTGAACTGAGGAAGTGCAACCTCTTATAGCCTTCTCCTGCTTTGTGGGCCTCCACCATTTTCAATTTCAGAGTGCTAGGCAGCTGCTTAGAAGAACCCATGGCTGCTGTTTTTTGGCACAAGGTTAGAGGAGGATTTTATATAGTTGTAAAATTTGCATTACCTCATCTTAACTATGATAGTGAACAAGCAACAACCCTAACAGGCTAATTAAGGTTGAAACCTTGGTCAATGTTATCTGCAGACACAAATCTCCAAGGATGCACAAACTTTTCGGCCCATTTTCCTTTTTCTAATTTTTCAAATGTAAAAGATGGAAGTATTTATATATGTTTTTTTGCCTAAAATATACAGGAAATGTGTCATCTTTAACTTTATGCCTTTTAGAGATCATATCTAAGGATAAGCGTCAGTCACGTCCATGAGACCTACCTCAGTCACGTCCATGAGACCTACCTCAATCATGTCCATGAAACCCACCTCAGTGCTGTCCATGAGACCTACTTCAGTGCCGTCCATGAGACCTACCTCAGTGACGTACAATGAGACCTACCTCAGTGACATCCATGAGACCTACCTCAGTGACATCCATGAGACCTACCTCAGTGACTTCCATGAGATCTGCCTCAGTGATGTCTATGAGACCTACTTAAGTGACGTCCATGAGACCTACCTCAGTGACGTCCATGAGACCTACCTCAGTGTCGTCCATGAGACCTACCTCAGTGACGTCCATGAGACCTACCTCAGTGACGTCCAATGAGACCTCAGTAATGTCCATGAGGTCCACCTCACTGATGCCCATGAGACCTACTGGTACTAAGACATAGACCATTACATTGGGCAAACCACCTTACTCATCACCCATCCTTCATTCCTTCTCTCACTTCACATCATTTATAGTGATTTAGGTTTCGAGAAGTTAAAGATAATGTCCATACGGTTTCCTGTCTTCTACTTCTTTGAAGCTCACGGTAGTCGCATCACAAGATGAATAAACCCTGCTCTGAAGTAAAAAAAAGCATCAGGTAAGAGGTGATATCTTAATTAGTTGTCGGAGGTTCTGAGATGTGAGTCTCGGAGACAGCTCGTGCTCTCCTCTCAGGTTCTTCTTCGCACTAATGGCCATCAAACATGAAGGACACAGAGAGGTCAGAATGAATAAGGAAGGTTTGATATTGATCCTGAAGAAACACACTCCTACCCAGTGTCCTTACCAGTCCTAGTACCGGGGACCTCATTCTTTATACCTCACCTCATACTGGATGTGTCTCTCTGATATCTGCTGAGATCACTGAGAACTTCAGAGGGGCACAGTACAACCCTAATATAAAACCTAGGGAAGTGAGACGCCTCCACTTGTCAAAAATCTAGATTTTAATTGTTGCATCAGCCTTAACTATTATTTCCAAGTTTTCATAGCCTTGTTTTTAACTATTTTAAAAAACAACAACGAAGAACAGCTGCGTAAGCATTTCCGGTACGAGGCCATTATTTTCACCTTAAATTTTTTTGAGAAACTAAACTTCTTCATTTTTTTTGTCGATGGAGGGAAGTATAGTCTTGATTTTTCTTTTGCATACCGAACTACTGGTTTTGTTGACAGACGATTTGAATCTGCTATTGTTTAATTCACTTGACCCTAAGTTTTTAGAAACATGTCCAAAACTTTTGCGCAGTACTATAGTATATGTGATGTAATGCATTATGTGCATATGCTGGGCCAAATGTGTTGCAGATCTACAGATCTGTCAGTAAAGACAAATAGACCTGGGAGATTCAGATTCATCAGTTCCCTAGAATTTGGGAAATTCAACTTGATCCTTTACAATCCGGTTTCTGCTTCTCACTCTACTGAACCTGCCCTTACCAAAGTCTCTAATGACCTACTAGTAATGGAGCGGCATCTATCAGGCACCCCCTTTTACTAACCCGACAAGTGTAAAGTTCTAAAACAAACACAGGAAAAAAAAAAATACCGCATTTTTCGGATTATAAGACGCACCTTTCTTCCCAAAAATTAGGGAGGAAAATGAGGGTGCGTCTTAAAATCCTAACATAGCTTACCGGGAGGTGGAGAATTGGTGCTGTGCTGGCTGCGGTGGGTGCTGTCTGTACGGCCGGTTGTCTGTGCACGTGGGCGGTCGGCTTGGTGTTTGTCTGCGTGGGCGCTGTTTGGCTACCTGTGCAGGCTGTAGTGACTGCGGGCTGCGGTAGCTTTGTGGAGCAGGGCGGTGCGGCAGGTGTCCCTGATGCTCTGGTTTCAAATGATGGCGCCTAGAGTCGGCTTGTGTGCAGATGGAGCTCTCGGCTCAAGATCTCATCAGCGCATGCGCCGCCTCTGGCACATTGATCTACCAGCAGCGGTCTTAATGAAAATGGTACCCAGAGGTGACGCATGCACAGATGAGATCTTGGCTTGTCATTGAGCTGAGAGCGCAATATGTGAACGCGCTGCTCCAGGCACCATTTCTTTGAAGCCTGCTCCTCTGACAGAGCATCTCGGACACCTGCCGCAGTGGCCAGCACAGACCTCACCACTGCCAGCAGCATCACCCTACTCCAGCACCATCCCTGCCTCCTGTGACTCTGCTCCACCACTGCTGCCGCCCCCCTCCGGTAAGACACCATTGTAGTACAAGACGGACCCCATTTTTTTTTTACTTTTTATCTCTAAATTTGGGGTGCGTCTTATAAACTGGTGCGTCTTATAAAATGAAAAATACGGTTGTTTATTTGATTATAAACTCCCCCACACTATTCCTCGCTCACTAAATTATTAATTAAAAAAAATGAGGAAAATCTGATATAATCCAATAGTGTAATGTTCCACAATGTGGATCTATTCTCCAGGAGTTTTGTTCGGAAAAACTTTTGTTCTGAGAAACTTTATTGGCATCTGAACAACACCCAAACTCCAAACTCGGACACTGACTTTTTCAATCCTGGATGCCAGATGTTTAGTACAAACTGCAAACTTTACCGTTTAGGTCCCCTCATGCTTATCTAACACATATGCCCCCCAAAAGGATGATACAGATGTCTAGGTTTTGTAAGTAAAAAAATGTGACATGCCCCCCCGGGGCCGTAGGGCACTCCTTACCGGGCCGGTTCTGTCCTGGGTGGATGTCGCAACAACAAGGTCTGGTTCCGTGACCCCGGTGGTGTCATTTTAAATGGTGGTGGGGATTATTTACAGGGGATGATAGTTCATGACGCCACCTGTGGTACTCGGCCATTTATAGCCGACGCTGCGGGATGAGACCGCTGGTGCAGATGGTGACGCAACAGAGTTGGAATCGCTCTCCACAGGTAGAGCTGGGCCCCAGGGCTGTTGGGAGTAGTAGTCTTTACAGATGATGGAGGAAGTCTATGGTGTTGAGATGTAAAGGCGGGATGCAGGGCCGGAGGTGCAGGCAAATAACTGGGCAACACAGGGATGCAGTCTCAAGATTTTACTTACTGTTGAGAGTTCCAGGTTACCACGACTAGTCAGATACTGCCCCCAGAGTGGTGGGTCCTGCTGTGATGGTCTTCAGCCAGCCGACCCCCGGATAGTTCGGAGGCACAACTCGGTACACCCTTCTGTGTTCCTTCCCTGGTCATCTTCCTGCGCTGGCCTCTCCCGCCTGCCCCACGCCTACTCACACAGAGCCCCGAGCCAGTGTCTGCGGAACCTTTTTAGGGGTGGCTTTTCCACCTTGTCCTTTGGTCCTTTGTGGTCACCTTTTCACTGGATGTGTGTGGATGTGGCTTCAGTACTTGAAGAATCCTTAGTCTCCGGTTTACTAGTTGAGCCTGTTGGTTATTCCCCACTAGTCTAGGGACCAGTACCCCGTTGCGGTCAAGTTCCTCTACTCTGGTATGCTGGCTGTGGATCGAGGCCACTAGTGTATGGCGCACTTCCCGTGGACTCTAGGACGCCTTCTCTCCAATCCTGGGTCGAGCTGCTCAAGCTCCAGACCACAGGTTCTTTCTCCTCCGCTCCTACTTCCTGACTAACGTTCTACAGTGTGCTCCCACTAACTAAACCCAACCTCCAAGCTGGCCGACAGAACCACGGCCTGATGGAATGTCGCTAAATAAAGAGTGTCTATGTGCAATGACCTGTGACCTCTTCCTTACCCGGGAATGGGATACCACACCTCTGGCTGAGGTGCAGTTCCTCTGTGGCGACTGAAGCCTCAGGGGCGCCACAAATGCTTTTATATTCTTTGTTTTGTACTAAGCTATATCAAAAAGCAAAAATAAATAATTTACAAAAAGAAATCTGTCAGATTTTTCATTTTATTTCTTTTGTTCAGTTTTTCACTGTAGTTAGGAGATGTGGTTGTCATGGGGTATGTAACAGAAACAGGAACAGGGGCTCCTAGGCTGGCCCTCAGACTCGAGACCCTGCACCGTCCCTTATCTTGGAGGTAGGCTTGATGGAAGCCAGGTCTCAGCCCCCACCGTGACCCTGACTCCTGTCTGATCCCTAATCTTACTCCCCACTCTTGGGGCAGGCCGGAAACCAGTAACAAAACCCCACAGAAATGAACTGAAAAGGGAGGAAGAAAACTTATACACACAGCACTCAAAACACAAAGGAGAGACAATACGTGTACAGGGGAATAAAGAAAAAGGAAGCATAAACACAACAGGGGAATGCTCATATGACGCCCTGGCAAAACCAGGTAGTCACAGATAGGCCCCCGCATAACACCATCCCTCACCGAGGTTACATACAGCTGAAACCCTAGTCACCCCCCTCAGGGAAAGATAGGCACACCAGTGGGCGGGACCAGGCGGTAGGAAACGCACACCTAGGGATCTAGACATCCCGAGGCGGGAAACACAAGAGTCTAAGTTTAGAGTTCAAGTTAACAGGAGTGGAAGCTGGGGCTAAGTGTAGCTCCAGCCGGAGGAGAAGCTCAAGTTGAACAGTGCCAGGATTGGAGCCCTGGTGCCTTTGGCTAGGTGGTCTCCGTCAGCAGGAGACGGGAAGACGGCTCGGCAGATCCGAGGTGGACTGGGACAGGGTTGTAGCCCGCCGGTACTGACACCGGAGACCCGACCAGAAACCGTGCACAGAGGGGGTACTCGGACACTGAAGCCAGGACCGGAACCAACGGCCTAGCTAATTACCGATTGAGGGCAGGATTATAGGTCTTGTCCCAACCAAAGTCCCAAAAGCAGACAACCACCCACAGAGAGGGATAAGGCCACTGCCAGGGCCCATAGATCCCACGGGTCAGCGTCAGCGGGCACGGCTCCTTAGGCCCACAACCAGCCAGGAGCGGACTCCTGAGTTCCAGACCAGGCAGTCCACATCACACAGAACTAGTGCAGAGGAAAGGACAGCGACCACCAGCCTGGGTGGGGGACCTGACTGCAACCAGCCGCGGCGGGCGGCCACCAGCACCTTGGTTTACCAAAAGACTCGTGTGATTCATTTACTGTGAGTAACCAAACATCCCCTCGCACGTCCGGGTACACCGGCCCTTGCCATCGTTACACCCTGCACAGAGACACTGGGCCCCGGGGCAACCATCCCTACCCACGGAGGGGTTAACATCCAGCTGCCACTACATCTCCCCCGGGTGTCCCACAACAGCAGCGGTGCTGTCCCACTTCACCACACACCGTGGGTGGCGTCACAAACTTAATACGGCCAAGCCCGTACATCTACGTCCCCCTTTTATTCGGCGTGTCCGCGTGACCCTCGGGTCCGGAGGATCCCCTCGAGCCACAGACACACACAGCAGGTCCGGATCCGAGCAGCGACGGCTGCTGGCACGGGGGCGGCACACCCTGAAACCTGGCGTCACGAACAGTATTGTAACCCATTCAACTACCCGGTGGAAGTGCGCCTTGATTTGGACAGTCAGCAGTGATCTGTTGCAGAAATTTTGAAAGTCGCCATTTAAGCCGCCATTTTTGGGGGCGAAAAACAACAGCCCTGTGTCTTCTTCCCCGAGAAAGCGCGCGAAGACGAAGCCCCGCCCCCTGGGAACATGGCCGGAAGGAGGACCCTGAGGCCGAAAACGAAACTTACAAGCAGGATTAAGGAGTGCTGGCAAAAGACCAAGGGGGGGCGGGCGAAGAGTCTGTGGCATGTAACTAGCGCTACAAAGTGCAGGGACGCCAGGACTCTGCAGAAACCCGTTCCTGGACACCAACGTGGCAGGATGTGTCGGAAGATCCAGGCCCAAGCCCACTTCATACTGGCGAATTGGACGTCAGGCATGAAGGGCCTGGCTGCAGCTGTCCAGGCACGCGAAGTGGAGATGATCTCGGAGGAGCGGGTAAGCAGTGACCCACGACGCTATGTTCCCCAGGAACTGGCCGTCCCAGCTGAGGGACTCGGCCTGCTCCCGTCCGCCACACCGTCTCCCTCGTCGCCCGTATCCGCAGCCAATGCCCCAACCAACTCGCTGCCCCAGTCCGTGGCAGCGGAGCCCGTAACATCTACAGGGGAGGACCCAGCTAATGGGCCCTCAGGCCTTACCGTCACCATCACTCCAGCACCGCTGACGACATCCCATCCGGCCCCGAGTCTGGCCGCACCAGTGATGACGTCAGCTCCGGCAGTCCGCCCGGCCGCAAAGGTGATGACGTCAGCCCCGGCAGTCTGTGTGGCCGCAACGGAGGCAGCACCCGACCGGAAGTCTACCCAGTAAAAGTTAAAGTTTGCAAGTTTAATGTTTATGGACTGTCACCCCTGTTGAACGTCCTCATGTTCCCGGAGGAGGCCATCTGCACAGCAGCTGGGGGGGGGGCAGGGAAGTTAAAGAGTTAAATGACACAGTTCTCCGTTCTTGTTGAACGTCTTCATCCCTGCATGTTACAAGTGAAGAGGCCACCAGAGGTAAGAGCCCCTGGTGGAGGATGGAGCCCGACCCAGAGGAGCAGCCGTACCCGCAGCCGGGGGCAGTGAAGACGGGGTCTTTATGGACAGTGCCACCTGTGAATGATGGTGGAATTGGGGATCTGTGCTGTCCCGTAGTGGTCCTTGGGAAAGTTGCAAGAGGAGGCTGTTCCGGCAGCGGAGTTAAAAATGGTTGTCCCTGACCACCCTTCTCACTCCCGTGGCAGTCTCTGGAGAGGCTGATTGGAGGAAGGGCCTGCGGTAGAGTCGGCCAATGCCCAGTCACTAGCAAAATTGGTGGCTAACCTGCAGGCCAGGGGTCCTCGGACTTTGGGGCCCATGACAAAAAGATTGCCGGGTAAGGAACTTTTTACCCGGCCCATAAGGGCAACACACGGACCTAACTTGGACTTGGGCAAGGGGTGCCAACCTGTGTTTTAGAGGTGGCATCAGGGTCAGGTTGTTTTTGGTGGGTGTGGTGAGAAGGACCCGGTCTGTTCCTTCCCGGTTTTACATGTGCAACGTTTAAGTGAAGTGCCTCCTGTAAGGGAACAAAACAAATGTATTACTGTTATTATACTTGTTAAATGTTCCTTTTCTCTTTCCTAGTTGCAGTTAAATAAATGTTGGTGGTCGGACAGCCCGTGGACGGTCTCTATTAAACCAAGGGGGAATGTGACGCCCTGGCAAAACCAGGTAGTCACAGATAGGCCCCTGCATAACACCCTTCCCTCACCTAGGTAACATACAGCCGATTTGAAACCCTAGTCACCGCCCCCTTAGGGAAAGATAAGCACACCAGTGGGTGGGGCCAGGTGGTTGGGAACGCCCATCTAGGAGTCTAGACAGCCCGGGGTGGGAAAGAGAGCAGTTGGTGTTCAGAGTTCAAGTTGGGAGGAGTGGAAGCTGGGGCTAGGTGTAGCTCCAGCCGGAGGAGAAGCTCAAGTTGAATGGTACCAGGGTTGGAGCCCTGGTGCCTTTGGCTAGGTGGCAGACGGTGGTCTCCATCAGCAAGAGACGGGAAGACGGCTTGGCGGATCCGAGGTGGACCGGGTTACGGTTGTAGCCCGCCGGTACCGACACCGGAGACCCGACCGGAAACCGTGCACAGAGGGGACCTTGAAGCCAGGACCGGAACCGACGGCCTAGCTAATTAACCAATTGAGGGCAGGATTATAGGTCCTGTCCCAACCAAAGTCCCAAAAGCAGACAACCACCCACAGAGAGGGATAAGGCCACTGCCAAGGCACATAGATCCCACGGGTCAGCGTCAGGGGGCACGGCTCCTTAGGCCCACTACCAGCCGGGAGCGGACTCCTGAGTTCCAGACCAGGCAGTGCACCATACAAAAAGCAAGTGCAGAGGAAAAGGACAGTGACCACCATCCTGGGTGGGGGACCTGAATACAACCGGCCACGGCGGCCGGCCACCACCACCTTGGTTTACCAAAAGACTTGTGTGATTCATTTACTGTGATTAACCAAACATCCCCTCGCACGTCCGGGCGCACAAGCCCTTGCCATCGCTACACCCTGCACAGAGACACTGGGCCCTGGGGCAACCATCCCTACCCACGGAGGGGTTAACACCCAGCTGCCAGTACATCTCTCCCGGGTGTCCCACAACAGCAGCAGTGGTGTCCCACTTCACCACACACCGTGGGTGGTGTCACGAACTTAATACGGCCAAGTCCGTACATATACGTCCCCCTTTTATTCGGCGTGTCCGCGTGACCCCCGTGTCCTGAGAATCCACTCGAGCCACAGACACACACAGCAGGTCCGGATCCGAGCAGTGGCGGCTGCTGGCACAGGGGCGGCACACTCACACCACTCAAAATCGAACTACAGATCACCATAAACAGGATCACCACTAAGACTGGAATTGCTGAAGCTATCTTCGGCAATCTCTTAACAAACTCCCCAGCCTTAAATAGGGAGAGACCAGCTGTGGATGGTAATCTGCAGCCTGATTTTAACTTTTGTATGGCTGGGTGCAGTGAAACAACTCAGCCGACGCCCAGCAGCGCTGAGCATTTAAGTGAGACCAGGTTGCCTGTCGGACTCTGCAATGTGAACAGGGTCCGACGCCGTTGCTGTAATCCGCGTGCAGATCCAGACAGCGCATGACAGTGGTTATAGGAATAATATCGCTTCATAGGAAGTGAACTCTCAGCCTGAGCCGCTAGGACCAGGCAGACCCTCGCTGATCACGTGATCACCAGGTTCATTGCTGTCCCAATGCCGCAGCAATGAGGGGGCGATTTGTGATAATGGCTGTTCTTTTTCCTTTGTTGCTTTTCTTGTTACAATGCTGCATATGTGAAATTCATGTGTTATAAAGCCGTGCCCTTGGAGAGAAGCCGAGTGCCGAGTCGTGCTGCTCTCAACAGTCACAATAAAAAGCCTTGAGATGCCAAACGGAGACATTTCTATGTAAAGTGTCAGATATGCAGATGCCGTCCATCTCCGGAAACCGCTGCTCTGGAAGGAATGACGTGATTTACTGGTATCTTCTCTTCTTTTCTGAATACTGTATAAATATTCTTTAACCTACATAACTGTGTGTGAACAATGCACCGGCACATGCAAAGATAGAAAGATATAGGGCCCCATTTATTGCATTTGTGCTTTTCTTTTTATCAAGTTTTTGAAGCTTTTCGCCTCTTTTTCATTTGCACCTTGTTTCTTTTAAGTGCATTTTATATGATTTTGCTAATCTGCTGGGAGATGCATTTGCTATACGTGGCCTGGTTTTATATGTTCGTCATTGTGGGGATTTGGAGTATTTAGATGGTTTTCGCTGATCTTAAAAAGTCACAATTTTTTGTGTAAATGTGTTTTCTCCCTAGAGTGATTTTGTGCACTTCTGAATTTTTTTCCCTCGAATTCTGTGACGTTTTAGCCAATCGTGACTTTTAAGTTGCAAAAAACGTAAAGATACATTTTGTGCAAAATTAATGAACTAGATAAGTCATTTTGTATAATTTTGCACCAAAAAATATCAATGAATACCACAAGACAAAGGAAAAGTGTCTTGAAGAAAAAAAAACAGAAAGAATGAATTGGGCCCAAAGAAAAAAAATCGCATCACTCGCGGATTAATCCCATCCACCTGTCTCCTGGGGTCCTGCAATACAAATGTGATCATCCCTTACCTTTTGTTCTCCTAAAGATTGACAGGCTGATCAAAAGGCATGGATGGACCATTGGCAGGGGCATAACTGGAGTCTTTTGGGACCCCATGCAAATTTTAGAACTGACCACTACCTGCATGTTGATCTTCTGATGTATGGGCCCCTTGCAGTAATATTGTCCCTCATCCTGGGCCCCTTCCTGGTATAATATCCCCCTTCCTGGCCCCATTCCTGGTATAATGTCGCCTATCTTAAGCCACTTCCAGCAATAATGTACCTCATCTTGGTACAATGTCCCCTCTCGTGGCCACATCCTGTAATAATAATAACCCCAATCCTAGGCCTCTTTACAGTAAAATGTTCTCCATCCTGTACCCTTATTGTTATAATGGCCCCCATCCTGGGCCCCTTCCTGGTATAATCACCCCCATCCTGTATCCCTTCCAGTAATAGTGTCCCGCATCCCGAGCCCATTCCAGTAATAATGTGTCTCATTTTAAGCCCCTTCCAGTAATAATGTCCTCCTTCCTGGGCCCCTTCAAGTAATAATGTCCCTCAAACTGGTAACATGTCTCCCCTTCTGGGACCATCCTGTAATAATGTTCCCCTTGTGTAATGTCCACTATTCTACGCCCTTTCCATCAATATTTTCCCCTATCTTGAGCCCCTTTCAGTAAAAATGTCACCCATTCTTGGCCCCTTTGCAGTAATAATGTCCTCTGGCCTGGTCCCCTTATTATAAAATGTTGACCGATCCTGGGTCCCCTTCCTGGTATAATGTCTCCTATCCTGGGCCCCTTCCAATAATAATGTTCCACATGCTAGGCTCCATCCAGTAATAATGTTCCACATGCTGGGCCCCTTCCAGTAATAATGTTCCACGTGCTGGTCTCCTTCCAGTAATAATGTTCCACATGCTGGGTTCTGTCCAGTAATAATGTTCCACGTGCTGGGCTCCTTCCAGTAATAATGTTCCACGTGCTGGGCTCCTTCCAGTAATAATGTTCCGCATTCTAGGCCCTTTCCAGTAATAACGTTCCACATGCTGGGGCCCTTCCAGTGATAATGTTCCACATGCTAGGCCCCTTCCAGTAATCATGTTCTGCATCCTGGTGTAATGCTGACGATCCTGGGCCCCTTCAAGCAATTATTTTACCCATCTGTGGCCCCTTCCAGTAATAATTGCCCTCTCCTAGGTCTTTTTGCAATTATAATGTCCTCCTTATTGTTCACTATTCTGGGCCCCTTCCTGGTATAATGTCCCCAATTCTGAGCCCCTTGCAGTAATAATTTTTCCGCTACTGGGCTCCTCCTGGTATAATGTCCCCCATCCTAGGCCCTTTTGCAGTAATAATGTCATCTATCCTGGACCCATATTGTTATAATGTCCCTTATACTGGGCCCCTTCTTGGTATAATGACCCAAAACCTGGGCCCCTTACAGTAAAAGTGTCCTGCATCTTGGGAACATTTCAGTAATAATGTCCCTCATCTTGAGCCCCTTCCAGTGATAATGTCCCTCATCCTTGTACAATGTACCCCTCCTGGGCCCATCCTGTAATAATGTTCCCCTTTCTGACACTGTTCTCTAACACAATGGAAAAGAAAAAATGATTCTTCCCACCTTCTTCTGCTGTTCCCTCTTCTGTAGCTGCGGCAGAGGTCAGCAGATGATGTCGGTGTGTGTGCTTTGGGTGACACATGACATCACTGCTTGTGACTAGCACTCTGACATCAGCTGATTGTCGGGCGGCGTGTAGTGCATTGCAGGGACCTGGCGAGTCTCTGCACTGCAATACATTTTGGCTGAATTTGGGTCCTTGGACACACATCAAGCTGTAAATAGTTTCCAGTAACAGCGAGCCCTCCCGCATGGGACGAGTCTCGGTCGCACTCTCTGTTACTGTAGTCATTAAGTCGGAAAGTTTCTAAGTTTTTCAATTAAATAAGTCGTAACAACCCCACACAGCGCTGCAGCCAATCACTGAGTACAGTTGCTCTGCTGATGTAGATAGCACGTGCCAAAAATTCCTGCTATTATTTCCTGAAAACTCAAGACATTGTTTAGACCCGCTGTCTGAGTCCATTCCCACGCAGCGCCGGTCCATGACCGCACTTCGCTTTTACTTTGGCGCCATCAAAGTTTCCTGGCAAGTAATTCATCAATTGCAGCAGGCGCAAAGACTCTTCCTGCTAAAGGTCGCGCACATCTTTCTACGTCTTCCCCTCTGAACGCTCTGCAGGAGCCGATCACATGGACAGAATATAAAGTACAGGAGTCCGAGAGGAACAGTACATACAGTATTTCTAAGCCACAATAAAGTTCACTGCATACTCTGAATAAGCTGGAAAAAGACATAAAAATTAGGGATACGCGAGAGCTTAAATGGTGCTCGCTACTCGAGTCGAGCAATTTCTAATGCTTGGGAACTCGTCTCAAGTAACAAATATAATGGAAGTCAATGGGAAACGCAAGCATTTTTCCAGCAGACCCCACCTGGAGGTGTGAAATAGAGGGAAACAGCATGGGAAAGACGCCTGGACACATCTCTGACACATCTCTGACTACCAGGTTGTTGCTAAAAACAATGTTGTCAGAGTATTCTGGAAATATGCCTGTTTAGTCCTGTGGGTGAGTGGCTGCGTATTTCTGCTTGCATTCGAAGAACTGGGGTAGAAGCAGCTAAACGTTGCGCTGGGACAAGGAAGGGGATGTGGTTGCTGATTGTGTTTGTCAATGCACAACAACAGTTGCAGGGTGGGAGGTGTCAGAGTGGTAAAGGGGGTCATTCGTAGACACTGATTGTGGACCTAGGTGTTTGGCCCCCCCTCTAGTCGGGTGCTTGGATGACGTTGTTCTGTTTCTTCCTAGAAGTTGTGAATCCCAACTTCTCTAATTATCAGTCCCTTAGATAACTGTATGATTGTACTCACACTTCAAAAGCATCCACAGATAGTTTTAAACTCAGCCAAACGATGACTTGTAGGAAGACCAGGAGAAACGCTGGAGTTTTCTTCTAGAATCTTGTATTAAGTACAAAGTAAATGCAGGTGAAAAGGAATAATCTGTACAGGGTTGTAGACATGTGTCTTCAGCAATGGTTCCTCTCTAGACTAAACTGAGGAAATAAAGGAGGAGCATTCTATAAAGAAGCCAACTAAGGGAGGAACATAGGGACAAACTTTATACAGTCTAAATCTACCTAGTAACAATAAGGAATTTCCTAATAGGAGGAAAAATATGCAATGCAAGAATTATATACAACATGTTGTTCCGATTCATGGGACACAACAGACGTCCCTGAGCATACCGGTAGTGGTCTGACCACTAATGAGCTTGGTATGGTGTAGGTTGCAAATGAACATTTTCTTGTCATCTGAACTCTCTTTAAAAAATTGCCAGACTGAGGAACATCTAACAGTTGCAGTGGAATCTTGGAACTTGTGGCTGCACTGGGGAACAGTTGCCCACCTTCTTCCTCTGTCCATCCCACTACCTCTTCCTGTTTGTTGTGCTGTTACTTTTTTCAGAATTAATATAATCTACATTGACAAGTGTGGCGCCCCTGAGGCTTCAGTCGCCACAGAGTATTGCACCCAAATTTGGGTGTAATGCTAAACCCGCTTCCTGAGGCAATCAGTCCAGGTTTCACCACATTACCAACTCAAATACACACCAAGTTGCCCAGTTCCCACTGTGGACTGGGTTAGGGTCGGGTAATAAAGGGGTCGCTGACAGAGAGGCATTTTCAGGATCCGCAGTCCCACTAGGTTAGAATCTGGGAGGGGGGAAGTGCATCCAGCAGGGGGAGTCAGGAGCAAACACAAGTTAGAGAGTTCTCCAGCAGAAGAGCAGTGGAGCAGTCGTATCTACAGGTGCTCCAGTGGGAAGGAGGAGAAGTGCACAACGGTTACCGTGGGGAGAGTGATCTCTGCTCCCCATGGAACCGACGCCACACAGGGTGGCAGGACCCTAGGGAAGATCAAAATTCACGTTGGTTTTCCAGAATCTGCCTGGATGGGCACGGTTCCAAGTCTCCCTGACCACACAGTGCCCAACAGCACAGTGTCATATAGGATCCGGGGCCTTGCATCACGCCGGACCCCACATCGGAACCACGTCACCTGCATATAGGGACAAGAGTACAGCTCGTCAAACCCAGGGTCCCCTCGAAGGTTCAAGCCAGGGGATCCACAGACAGGCGTTACAAGGAGAAACCCACTGAACACCAAACCGGATTCATCTCTAAAGGGATTTGGGTTAGACGGAGCCCATCATAGCAAGTGACCGGTATTACCTGGGTGAGCGGCATTATGCAAAACTTAATAAACAGCCTGGAATCACAGCCATAGACTCTGACTCTTTATTACCCATACTGCCGCTCCCCGCCGCCATTACTACCCCTCTCATCATCCTCCCCGGAACCCACTCTACCTGTGGAGAGCGATACCATCTCTGGCTGCTACTACCATCTGCCCCGGAGGACAGCTACAGCAGCGGCAGTCCATTCCCTGGCCGCATACCACAGGTGGTGTCATGATAATCACCTCACTACTACCCCCATCATCATCTTCCCTGTCATTTTCCTGTACGCCTCGGGGAAATGGAGCCGGGCTAGGCCGCCCGTGACAAGCGACAGATGACAGCTCGGCGACGAGTAGGTTATCAACTTAAAACCTTTATTTTGCCCAAAACGTGATGATGATAATTAGAGAACAGCAATGACTGTAGCACATAGATTATAAGTAAATGTTCTGAAGGTAACAACAGTCACCAATCAGTAGGACGTGTACCGGCCGTCGCTGTGAATGACTTCAGCACATCAGCGGCCACAGGACATCACTAGTCCCACACACTGCTCTGGTGGGATTTTGGTCCACTCTTCTTCCAGTCTCTTCCACAGTTCTTTGACTGTTTTGGGTTTCTTGACCATATCTTTGTCACCTTGAAGGCATTGTCCTGCATGAAAATTGCTGGCAGATTGAGTGATGAACACAAGTAAGGAGCCACGTGTTGTGAAGAAGGTTCTGATCCACACTTGTATTCACTCCTCCATGTAGCTGTATGAGAGGTCCAACGCCTGCTGCGGAAAACATTCCCCAAACCATGACACTTCTCTACCACCTCTCACTGACTTTTTAGTATACTTTGGGTTCAGTCTTTCACCAGTTTGTCGACGAACATAATGTTTCCCATCAGATCCAAATAAATTAAACTTGCTTTCATCACTAAAATGAACTGTGAACACTTCTCTGTCCACACAACATGCTCTTTAGGAAAGGTGAGTCTAGCCTTTGATTATTTCTGCTAATGAGAGGTTTGGTCACTGCAGAGTGGGCTTTCATTACAAATGCTTTTAAATGTCATGTCTGTCATGATTCAAACCTGGTCTGCACTGCTGAGCCTTTTGTTGGTGTGCTATCTTTGGGTTCAGGTCATCGGAAGGGTTAATCTCACTCTGCCTCATTCCTGTGGTCGGGCTGCTATATCCTGGTGCTGCTCCTTTGGAACATCACCAGTAATAGTTCCTGCGTACAGCGTGTGTCGCGGGCGGAGGAGGGGACGCTGCGCTCTCCCACTGCTCGGGTCTGGCCGCCGCTGCTGCTGCGGCTGCTGCTGCTCAGTGGCTCGAGCGATGGGCCTGATCCCGGGGACTCGAGTGGCGCTCCTCGCCCGTGAGTGAAAAGGGGTGGTTTGGTTTTAGGGATATTGTCCGTGACGCCACCCACAGTTGTGGTGATTTTTGGTAAACCACCGCTGCTCTGTATGGGGATCCCGGGAGCGGTGACAGGGAGCAGCAGAGTTGTTAGTTCTCCCCTCCGTGGGTAGGGGTTGGTTGTCCCGGGGCCCAGTGATGGGGTGGAGGATGAGAGATGGCAGGCCAGATGCCGGGCCTGGTGAGGTGCAGGGTCGCGGGGGCAGCGCTGTGCCTCACGGCACGGTGGTACTCACTCAGCCTGAGACGGTAACACAGTTCTCGGTAAAACACATGGCTGGAAAGACGGTTCCCACGGACGGCTGCTGTTGCTTTTCCCCAGTAGTTAACGGTGACTGTCTCTTTCCCTGCACCTATGTTCAGTGTTGGTAGCGATGGATTCCCACCGTTAACCCGCTCCCCGACCTGGATATGGGCCGGAGGAGCCCCTCTTTGCCTGCAGGCGCTGGCCCTGAGAAACTGGTGCCTTGGTGGTGGCGGTGTCTCTCTCTTACGGTTAGACTGTTGCCTTCAATCGGGACTTAGATCACTGACGGATTTGGCAAATTCACGGCGACTCCTAGCCTTGACGGCATCCGAAAGGCCCCTGCCAATGGTGCTGGCTTCTCCTTGTGTACCGGTCCGGTACCGCCGGGTCACCACCCGTCCACGGTCCTTACGGCAACTCCGAAAGGCCACTCCTGCAGACGGTCACCGCCGTCTGCTAACCTTGCTGTCTTTGTCCGGGGCACACACCCGGACCAACTTCAGGCTCTCTAAAGCTGTCACTTTCCTCTTTCACTACTTTCCCTCCTTCCACTTTTAACTCCAAACTCTATCTGCCTGGTTTTCCCGCCTCCAGGACTGTGAACTCCTTGGTGGGTGGAGACCAACCGCCTGGCTCCACCCCCTGGTGTGGACATCAGCCCCTGGAGGAGGGCAACAAGGATTTCAGGTCTAGCTTAGATGTGCCTAACCGGGGTGTAGGGTGTGGTGATGTCATTACCTGTGACCCCTGGCTTGTCCAGGGTGTCACATTCCCCCTTAGCAAAATTCAGACCATCCGCGGGCTGCCCGTCCAACACCGGTTTTATTTTTCTCGAACTGAAAAAAAGATAAAAACACATACAAGTATAGTAACATCATCCCACATCGGGAGGTACTTTTCTTAAACGTTACGGTAACAGTTTCAAACGGTTTCGGCTTCCGCTCTCTCCCACCCAAGCAACCTGGCCCTGATGCTGCCCCTAAGCAACAGGCAGCACCCCTTGACCCCAGTACTGCACCAAGTTACCCGAGCGGGATCTGTCCTTTCCAGGGGACCCACGTCTGTGGGGAGCCCCTGGAATCCCCAGAGGGTAGCCACCGGTTCCGGTGGTGGCTGGGCCCCAGCCTGCTCCACTGCGGGCCCTCCCTCCAATCTGCCTCTCCGGAGGCGGTAACGGTGGAAGCTGCAACAACAACATTATTTACATCCCACTAGTTTGTGGTTGCCCTGCAAGTTCACGGGCTTGTCCGTAAGGAGTCCCTTACGTAACTTCAGACGGTCCCCTCGGGGACAACGGTGCCGGCAACAACCGGTTTCAAATCACAATAGCAGACAATCAGGTGAACTTCGGTTGATCACTCATTTTCAAAAACTTTTAAACTTTTAACTCATAATGTTCACCCCCCCCTCTATATAGTAGTTTCCCTGTACCTAAGTGGGGGTCTACCTAGGTTGGGGCGAGTGGACCTCCGGGGTCCAGTGTCAGTGGTGACAGGCAGCGGGGAAGAGGGAACAATCAGTCTCTCTTCCCTGTTATCGTGTGGGGCAGGCGGAGGCATAGGGGAGCTGGGCACAGGTTCATCCCTGGGCACTGGCACTGGCTCTGGCTCACGGTTGACCACCTCCATCATTTCTTCATCCATGGGTTGTGGGAATAGTATCACTGGAAGAATCACCGCGCCGTTCTGTGTAGGCCAGTCCGCTGGGAAGTCACCCATCACGGTGTGGATTGCCTCTTTTGCCTTCCCCGCTGGTGGAGGAACCGGAACTTCAGCTGTTGCCCTCAATGCTGGTGGGCACCTTTTCAGATGATCCCGGGAAACTGTGGCCAAAGTGCCCCCTTGGTCACGACTGATCTGGTAGGCTTTCCCTTCTTCCCATCCTGTGGGCTGTATGACGTATGGGGTTTGTTCCCATTGATCATCCAGCTTGTGGGTTCTCCTCTTCCGCTTCAGCACTACATCTCCAGGCTGGAAAGGGCCAGCAGACGCCTTCTGGTTGAAGCGCCTCTCCTGTTGTTCCCGACTCCGACTTAAGTTCTTCTCCACATATTCCTGAATCTGTCGGTACTGAACCCTCCGCCGGGTGTCCCATTCAGCCGTCGAGGGGAGTGTTTCTGGGGCTTCCAATCCCATTTCCAGGTCCACCGGCACTCAGCCGGGGCGAGCCCTCATCAGATATGCTGGGGTGCACTTCGTTGAGCTGGACGGGATATTGTTGTACATATCGACCAAGTCAGGCAGCTTCTCCGGTCACAGGTTCCGCTCTTCTAGCGGCAACGTCTTCAGGAGGCCAAGGACCAAATGGTTCATCTTTTCACACATGCCATTGGTTTGAGCATGGTAAGGCGTGGTCCGGATCTTCTTGCAGCCGTACAGCTGACAGAACTCATGGAACACCTCCGCTTCAAAGGCTGGGCCTTGGTCAGTAAGCACCTTCTCAGGGTATCCATGTGGTCGACAGAAGTAAGCTTGGAACGCTCTAGCAGCGGTACGGCCGGTTAGGTCTTTGACCGGGACAACCACCGTGAACCTTGAATAGTGATCCACTATGGTGAGAGCGTAAGTGTACCCACTTCGGCTGGGGGTGAGCTTCACATGGTCCAGGGCGACCAGCTCCAGCGGTTGATGTGTAACGATCGGGTGCAGGGGTGCCTTTTGGCTGGCCTCGTCCTTCCTTCTCAGCGTGCACGGGCCGCACTCTCGGCACCAGGCCTCCACAGACTCCCGCATCCCTCTCCAATAGAACCGCTCCCTCAACAGCATTTCCAATTTCTTCCATCCAAAGTGTCCGGCACCATCATGATACGCTTGTAGAATGGTGGGCACATTAGCTTGGGGAATCACCAACTGGCGGATTTTCTCATGAGTCTTTGGGTTAATCAGCTCACGGTACAACTTCCCTTGGTGTAGATACAGCCGGGTCCGTTCTTTCCACAGGCATTGGGCTTCAGCTGGGGCGGCAGGGTCTATTCCGGCAGCGCCTTGCTCCACTAGGGTCTTGACCAGGCGGACAGCGGGCGCCTGGTTTTGAGCTTCCTGCCACTCCTGACTGGGTAGCGGGTCCAGGTTCACCCGTTGTTGGTGAACATGGACCATCTCAGTTGGTGGCTGGTGAAATGCAGGCAACTCGATCTCTTCGAGGTCATCATCCTCGCACCCTTCTTCTGACAAGTGGGGCATCCGAGAGAGTGCATCAGCATTAACGTTGGCCCGACCGGCCCTGTATTTAATTGTGAAGTCGTAGTTGGCTAGCCTGGCCACCCACCGCTGTTCCAACGCACCCAACTTGGCCGTGTCCAGGTGAGTCAGCGGATTGTTATCCGTGAAAGCGGTGAATTTTGCTGCGGCCAAGTAATGGCGGAACCGCTCGGTGATAGCCCACACCAGCGCCAGGAGCTCCAGCTTGAAAGAGCTGTAATTTTCAGGGTTCCTTTCAGTCGGTCGGAGCTTTCGGCTAGCATAGGCAATCACTTTTTCCTTCCCATCCTGGACCTGGGACAAGACTGCCCCCAAGCCCACGTTGCTGGCATCGGTGTAGAGGATGGACGGGTGGCTGTAATCAGGGTACGCTAGGATCTCCTCCCCGGTCAAGGCCGCTTTCAGCTGGTGGAAGGATTCCTCATGCCTCTCTTCCCACACCAGTGGGGCTCCGAGGGGTCTACCACCCTTGGTCTGTCCTCCGAGGAGGTCTTGCATGGGGGCAGCCATCTTCGTGTATCCCTTGATGAAGCGACGGTAGTACCCTACCAGACCCAGAAACTGCCTTACTTCCCTCACTGTGGTTGGCCTCGGCCAGGCTTGGATGGCAGTGACCTTCTCGGGGTCGGGGGCGACACCTTCTGCTCCCACTACATGCCCCAGGTACTGCACTCTGGGTTTCAGCAGATGACACTTGGAGGGCTTCAACTTCATCCCGTACTTGGCAAGGGACGCGAACACCTCGGCTAGGTGTTCCAGATGGGCTTCATATGTCTGTGAATACACAATTACATCATCCAGGTACAACAGGACGGTCTCAAAATTCAGGTGCCCCAAGCAGCACTCCATCAGCCGTTGGAAGGTACCCGGGGCATTGCACAGCCCGAACGGCATACTGTTGAATTCACAGAGTCCCATAGGAGTGGTAAAGGCAGTTTTCTCTCGGTCTTCGGGCGCCACGGCCACCTGCCAGTACCCACTGGTGAGGTCAAGGGTGGAGAAGTAGTTTGCGGTTCTCAGCGCGGACAAGGACTCCTCGATATGGGGCAGAGGGTAGGCATCTTTATGTGTTATCTGGTTAATCTTCCGGTAATCCACGCACATCCGCATGGTGCCGTCTTTCTTCTTAACCAGCACCAACGGGGCGGCCCAGGGACTACAGCTGTCCCTGATAACCCCTGCCTCCCTCATATTCCTCAACATGTCCTTGGCGCACTGGTAGTGTCCAGGGGGAATGGGCCTGTACCTCTCTTTGATAGGGGGATGTTCACCGGTAGGGATATGGTGTTGGACCCCTTTAATCCGCCCAAAGTCTAGGGGATGTTTGCTAAAAACTTGCTCGTACTCCTGTACCACCCTGTATACTCCTTCTTTGTGATGTGCAGGGGTATCGTCAGTGCCCACGTGTAGCTGTTGGTGCCACTCGTCTAACTCTCCTTGGGGCGGGTGAGTGCTGACAGTAGGTGGTGAAACTGGAGGGGCTGCTTCATGGATGGTGTGGGGATCTAGGGTGAGCAACTTTGCAAGTGTGGCATACCGGGGAAGCCTGACTTCTTCCTCTCCACAGTTCAGCACCCTCACGGGCACTCTCCCCTTCTTTACATCTACCACCCCTCGGGCGGCCATTACTGTGGGCCAGTGCTCGGAGGGCATGGGCTCTATCATGGCAGGGTAGTCACGCCCCTGAGGCCCTACTGCTGCCCTACACCAAATCATCATCTCACTCCTAGGAGGCACAGTCAACGGGGCAACATCCATCACTCTCACTCCACCAATCTCCCCTCCCGTCGAGATTACATGCTGGCGGTACATCAAGGCTCGGATCTCACGCTGCACAGCTCTTTGTCGGCTCCCAGCACTATCTTTGGGTTATGATCACTGGGTTCATTCATGATCACAATCATACCCTGGTGTTGCAGTTCAGCTCGCCCCACAGTCATGGCCACTTGTTTTACCCCACTTGGGTCAGTGGGAGTCCATCAGCAGCAATCAGTGTTATACTAGTATCTGGGGGAGCCAGCTCGTCTGTCCCCCAATACCGTTGGTACAATGTATATGGTATGGTGGTTACCTGTGATCCAGTGTCCAAGAGAGCCATCACCGGTATGCCGTCCACAGCCACGGGAATGATGGGCTGGGCCCCAATATAGCGGTCCCGCCAGTCTGGGGGGCCACGGGGTTCTACTCAGGATTGGCCCGTGGCCCCAGGGGTTGCTCGTTTAATGGGCACTGTCGGAAGTAATGGCCCGGCTTGCTGCACCTGTAGCAGGTTGGAGGTCTGTTCCGCGAATTGTTAGCACTTCTCCGCTGCATCCAGGGAACATCCTCAGGGCTGTCAGCGAGCTGTATCTTTGCTGGAGGTTGGGATCTGGTCAGAGGTTGGAGTGCGGCGAGAATCTTGGCGAGGTCTCCATCCATGCGGCGGACCTGGGCAGCCAGTTCTTCCATCGTGCTGCTTGGAGCTGTAGGTACTGGAGAGGCTGGTGGGGCAGGGGCCACCACGACGGGGGTTGTCTCAACTGGCCACGGGGCTGGTTCCAAGACTTCCGAAGCTGGGGGTTGCAGAGCTTTAATGGCCCGTTCCTTTAACACAGCAAAGTCCACATCAGGGTGTTCTGGGGCCCACAGCCGGAGTTGTTTGCGATCCTCGGAGGACCTCATCCCCTGCACAAATTGCTCTACTAACATTTTATTGCTGTCCGCCTCATTGATGGTGTCCACCCGCTTCAGTGTGCGGAGGGCGGTTTGCAGACGTAAAGCGTAGTCCTGAATGCTGTCCACAGGCCGTTGCCGACATTGGTAAAACTGCATCCTCAGCTCGGCTTCGGTACGGGTCTCAAAAGCAGTCTGTAGTTTCTCAAAGATGATGGCTACAGAGAACCTGTCCCCCTCGGCCCAGGTCTCCGCCTCCTGCTCAGCCGCGCCGGTTAGCTGCCCTAGCACTACCGCTGCACGTTGCTTATCAGTCAGGGGGTACAATTCTAGGAGCGAGCTAAACTTCTTCCGGAAGACCTGAAACGCATCAGGCTTCCCGTTGTACTGCGGCAGCCAGGTAGCTCCGGGCACATAGGGTAAGGAGAACGGCATCACCTGAGCGAGAGCTGGGACCGCAGCACCCCCCGCCAGCATGGCCGGGACCTGGGCAGGCCCATTCCCATCCACGGGTGCCACTGCGGCTGCGACCGCCGCTCCTCCAGCAGCTCCGTCGGGCGCAGACATCTTGTTTCTGTCCCCCTTAGCCTCTTTCCGGCTACTCCTCTATCGGGGCGGGGTTTTGGCCTTCGCGCCTCCACTACTCGAGGAGACGCTCGAGCGGGAACTTTTCGCGCCAAAGATGGCGGCTTCTGAAATTTTCTGGCCGGACACCTCCGGCGGTAACAAGGCGCACCTCTACCAGTCGGCAGAGCGGTGAGATCCTGTTCGTGACGCCAAGTTGTCGCGGGCGGAGGAGGGGACGCTGCGCGCTCCCACTGCTCGGGTCCGGCCGCCGCTGCTGCTGCGGCTGCTGCTGCTTGGTGGCTCGAGCGATGGGCCGGATCCCGGGGACTCGAGCGGCGCTCCTCGCCCGTGAGTGAAAAGGGGTGGTTTGGTTTTAGGGATATTGTCCGTGACGCCACCTACGGTTGTGGTGATTTTTGGTACACCACCACTGCTCTGTATGGGGATCCCTGGAGCGGTGACAGGGAGCAGCAGAGTTGTTAGTTCTCCCCTCCGTGGGTAGGGGTTGGTTGTCCCGGGGCCCAGTGATGGGGTGGAGGATGAGAGATGGCAGGCCAGATGCGGGGCCTGGTGAGGTGCAGGGTCGCGGGGGCAGCGCTGTGCCTCACGGCACGGTGGTACTCACTCAGCCTGAGATGGTGACACAGTTCTCGGTAAAACACACGGCTGGAAAGACGGTTCCCACGGACGGCTGCTGTTGCTTTTCCCCAGTAGTTAACGGTGACTGTCTCTTTCCCTGCACCTATGTTCAGTGTTGGTAGCGATGGATTCCCACCAGTAACCCGCTCCCCGACTTGGATATGGGCCGGAGGAGCCCCTCTTTGCCCGCAGGCGCTGGCCCTGAGAAACTGGTGCCTTGGCGGTGGCGGTGTCTCTCTCATACGGTTGGACTGTTGCCTTCAATCGGGACTTAGTTGTTTGGATACCCGGAGGTCCCCTTCACTGACGGATTTGGCAAATTCACGGCAACTCCTAGCCTTGCCGGGATCCGAAAGGCCCCTGCCAATGGTGCTGGCTTCTCCTTGTGTACCGGTCCGGTACCGCCGGGCCACCACCCGTCCACGGTCCTTACGGCAACTCCGATAGACCACTCCTGCAGACGGTCACCGCCGTCTGCTAACCTTGCTGTCTTTGTCCGGGGCACACACCCGGACCAACTTCAGGCTCTCTAAAGCTGTCACTTTCCTCTTTCACTACTTTTAACTCCAAACTCTATCTGCCTGGTTTTCTCGCCTCCAGGACTGTGAACTCCTTGGTGGGTGGAGACCAACCGCCTGGCTCCACCCCCTGGTGTGGACATCAGCCCCTGGAGGAGGGCAACAAGGATTTCAAGTCTAGCTTAGATGTGCCTAACCGGGGTGTAGGGTGTGGTGATATCATTACCTGTGACCCCTGGCTTGTCCAGGGCGTCACACGTGCGTGCCTGGATTCGTGAGTTTTCTTTGATCTCTCCTGCTCCCTGCTTTCTTGTCCTGACTTGTGTCATCCTCCCTGTTCATCTGTTCCGTTCTGTGACACCCCGGTCCTGTCTATCGTTCTCCCAAGTCCTGTCAGTCCTCCCCCTGTCCCAACCTATTAATTCCTCTCCCTTGTACATTACGTAGATTTCCCAGTCTCTGACTTGTATTTTCTTCCTAGACTTTGGCTCCATCTTCTCCCAAGTCCTGTCAGTCCTCCCTCCCGGTCCTGACCTATAACTTACTCTCCCTTATACATTACGTAGATTTCCTGGTCTCTGATCTGTATTTTCATCCTAGTCTCCAGCTCCGTCTCTCCATCCTGCTGTTTACGTGATCTCTCAACTTCTGACTCCTGGCTATCACCTGACCACGTCCTACTTTCTGTGCTATATGGGGGCTGTATACTACATGAGGATGACTAATGCTATATGGGTCTGGATTGTGCAATATGGGGGCTGCTTAATGTATATGGGGGTTGCATAGTGCCATATGGGGGCTGCATAAAGAACTATGGAGGCTTCATAACACTATATAATAATAATAATAATAATATGGAGGAATATGGGGGCTGCATACTGCTATACCCCCAGAGTTGTATGTCCCCTCCACCCCAGTGCTGTATACCCCCCTCAGAGCTGTGTATACCCCCAGAGCTGCATGTCACCTTCCCACCTTAGAGCTGTTTGTCCCCCCACCCCAGAGCCACTGCCCCCTCTAGAGCTGTATGCCCCCCTCTGAAGCTGTATGGCCTCCATTGCTGTATATCCCTTTCCTCAGTAATATGTATGCCCCCCAGTAATGTGTATGCCCCCAGCCTCTCTTGTGATGTATATACAGCAGTGTTAATGTGTCGCCCGGGGATAAGGGGTACTCAGATCCGGGCCACGGGGTCACTTCTGTGGGTATCACGGTGGCGTGACCCGGTCTGTGATCCCAGGCTCCACAGTAAGAAGGGGATTAGGTAAGGGAGATTGTCCGTGACGCCACCCGTGGTGTGCGGTGAGGTAACGGAGCACCGCCGCTGCAGGTAAATGGATCCTGGGGATGGTGGTGGGCAGCAAGGTGGTGATTTCCCTCCACGGGTAGGGTGTTGGTGTTCCAGGACCCCGGTGAGGTGGTGCAGGGAGGAGATGGAGACCGTCTGAGAGCTGTGCGCCCGGTTGGACTGGGGGATGTTGTTACTCACAGTTCGCTTTTCAAGGAAATTCACACAGAGTCAGGAATTAACCAGAAATTGCCGGTGTCTGCAGCCTTCGGTGCGGAGGGTTTTTGGGGTCCCACACACAGTACAGCAGGATCCTGGTCTTGTTTTGCAGCCAGACGCTTCTTTCTCCTTCCTCAGTCGGGAACGGGGAGCCCACTCCCCCTGCAGTGATCCGGGTCACCCCTGGATGCCGGCGGGCCACTACCCTGCCCCGGCCACCTCGGGCCCCTTCCTCACACTTCCCTTCCTTATAGCAGCCAGGAGCTATCTCTCCTGGTCTGCTCTCCTCACACTCCAAACTCACTCTGCCCCAGCCCCTCCCCTCCTGCCCTGTTTAGCTCTTACACTGGGGGGGGGGGGTCTGTCCTGCTGCACTGGTGTGGGATCAGGTTACCAAGGAGGAGAATGGCCTGCACTTTGCTGGATGTCTGCAGGCTCTGTGACACCCTGGTTTTGCCAGGGCGTCACATTAATGTTCTCTATGTGCGACCATGTCTGTTAATGATGGCCACCAATCAGCGTGACACAGACACATGCCCAGGAGGAGCTGGATGGAGACAAGCGGGGAGGTGAATGAGGCTGTTGCCGGCTTCCCAATATTAGAAATATCTCTAATCTCTAATGCATGTACTGTATGATGTGTATCTATGTATGTCAGTGTATGTGACTGTGTATAGAATTTTGTCTATTAATATGTGTTTTTGTGAATTTCCCTTTAAATATGTATGTGTACATATGCCTGTATGTGTATGTATCTGTGCATGTCTATGTGTGGATGGGGCCCACTGAGACTCTTTCGCCCAGGGCCCACAAAAACCTGGAGCCGGCCCTGCTTCCAGGGATCTGAAAGTGTTCTCTAATTTTCATCACTGTCTTTTACATTTATCTCATTTTACATTTTTATTATCTGCTTTACAATAAATTTAATTTATGAAATAAGCGGAAAATCCTGCGAGTTTCCTCATGTTAGGATACAATCACATAGGACGACACAACGACCGCAACATTTAGGAAATTGTGTGTTGGTCTCTAATTTTGATCTCCGGTGTGTATGTGGTTTTATACACTAGTGCACCCGTCTGATCATTTTGTGTCCTGACCCTCTGCACCCGAAATCTTCCAGAAAAGCTACTGGAGAGGCTTCAGAATATTTTCAAATATTTCTGAGAATTCCGAAGGTCTCCTTTTTTTCTGGTGAAGGCACTATGTGTAATTATTGGGGATGTTAATGGGCTGCTCACCGCTGACTGGAAAAGAGTCAATTACTAGAGATGAGTGAATAAATTCTAAACTAATAATGTTGCCCAAAAAATTTAGATTCCAACAAGTCTGAATTTTGGAGCATCAATTTGTATGATTCCAACTAAATGATCATTTGGTTGATTCATAGGACCAAAAGGGGGTTTAAAGCCACAATAAAGTCCTACTAATCTCCAACTGGTCTTTCACTGGTGCTCTGATTGACCCTCTTTGGCCTCCTTCTTCTTCCACATCTTCTTAAAAGACCCCATGGACCATAATTATCATCAGTGATGTGCATCATTCCAATATGACCAATTCGGGCCATGTGAGTTGTTACGAACCGGCGCCGCCATAGCCGCAAGCAGCCTGCTGCGGTTCCTGTTGCGCCCAGGCGTCGGCTGCCGTTCTTGGCCGTGCATCGGGTGGTCCAGTTGGCTGTTCCTTCCACCACGTCTAAGTGTGGAGAGGCGGCTAGTGCGCATGCGTGCGCCGATTTACCCCAGCCAGAGTTTAAGCCCGGTGTTTTGCCTAGTGAGCATGCTCAGCCTGTTTGTGTTATGTCTGAGACTAAGTCCTCAGTTCAGGCTACTGAGCATGCTCAAACTGATAGTCTGCTTTCTAAGCCTGTGGCTCAGGCTACTGAGCATGTTCAGACACTTAGTGCATCAGAGGCTAGGTCCGGTAAGGACCTCACTGAGCATGTCCGTGAGGTGGCAGGCCCTGATAGGGCAGAGGGTGTCAGGTGTCCTGATGACGTGGCAACTCCGGACTGGCTCGTAGAGGCCCGCCCCTATGATCTGGCACCTCAGTATTGGTCGTCAGACGATGACTGGAGAAGTGTTTGGGGCGTGGCTGCCATGAGGTCATCAATGACGTGGCGGTTCCGGATAGGTCGCATGTGACGTCACTGATGACATGGCACTCTGCTATTGGACCTTGGTGGTTCCACCCTGGGTTTGGGGCGGACCCAGGTTATAAAAGGGGCTGGAGACAACATGGAGGTGCGCAGTCTTCACTTTTGCTCAGTCAGAGCACACCTCCATGTTAGAGTTTCATTGCGGCATAAGCCTATGTTGGGAAGCGGTAGGTAGGGTTAGGCGAACGGTGCCTGTCACGCCAAGATTCGTGGCTCGGCACATCAGGATCAGGCGTCGTGCTTCCCTCCTGCCGTTCCAGTCTTGCTATAGCAGCCCAGTGGCGTTAACTGGGCTGTGGCTGCTGTGCTTCCTGTCCGATTGTGCCCCCCTACGCACACGGACAATGCACCTGCTGCGCCACATGTCTGATTGTGCCCCCTACGCACACGGACAACGCACCTGCTGCGCCACCTGTCCGGTTGTGTACCCTACGCGCACGGACAGCGTACTCCAGGACCCCTGTGGAGTTAACAGGGTGTTCCTTATTTTTCTCGGCTTCCCGGTCAACGCTACTGGTGTACCCATCTGGCCTGACGTGTCCTACACGCACGTGGTCAGTCGAGAGGTTGCCAGAAACGCTAATCGGAGGACCGCTCGGCCTGACGTGTCCTACACACGTGGCCGACAGGGCGCTTTCGTGGCGGTCTTCCGGTCAACGCTACCTGGTTACCACCCGGCCTGACGTGTTTCCTGCACACGTGGTTGGTGTAGCGCTAGGTGCACCAAAACGCTAATCGGGTTGTCGTCCGGTCTGACGTGTCCCAACACACGTGACCGGTTCCCAGAGTTCCTGGGTTATCTCAGAGCCATCCAGCTCTATAGTCTCCGCCTAACCCTCAGGTGCCAGCAGCTCCTTTGTCATCTGGAGCACGGTGGGCCCCGACTGGCGATTAGGATATATACCCCCTGGTCCTAATCTGCCGGTCCCCCCGTAACATGAGTGGTGGTGTCCCCCGGGAAATCTGGCAACAAAAGGAGAAGAGAACAAGAGGAGCTCTTGGAAGACCAGTGGACCACACGGCAGCAGGACAACGATAAGGAGATCCAAGGAGAATCTAAGACTTATTATTTTTTAACCCCTTCTGACAGGCTCAATTTAATTTCGTGAAAATGTTTGCAATTCTACCAATTACTTATGGGATCCTCAGTGGCGGGTGTACCAGTTTTTGGAAGTTGTCTCCTATGTTGCCGTGAGGGTGGGTGTAATGGCATAAACCGGCGCATTGACGTGTGACTCTCTCTTCGTTTCTAAATTCTTGACTTTGATGCCTTTGTCTTGTCCGCAGCCACCTTGGTGAACATCTTGTTTTGCAGTTTCTACTAATGATTTTCCTGTTCTCGCCCCTCAGAGAATCCGCTCAAGTGTTTTCTTTAGAATATAAATGTCGCCCGGACAATCAGCAAATCAACATTGACTCATCGGAGCCGTCATAAAGAAATGCAATTAGCATATAGATGACATTATTCTATAGTGTATCACCGCTAATCCCTCCAATGATTTCGTGTCCTTTTTCTAAAATTATTCATTGTCAACCATGTTTTGGAAATTTCATGAATTCCAATGGTTTTTCTTGCTAAGTCCCCGAAGAGCGAATCCTTGGGTTGGTCCCCAGCCACCGATACATCAGAAGATTGTCCTCACTGCCGTTATTTCTTAGTGCTGTCACTGATATAGAAAATATAATCAGGAAAAATATTGTAAACTTTCATAAAGTTGTTAAAAGTTTAGTTTAGCCGTAACGTCACATGAATGGCTGCCATCACATTGCCCAAACACGTTACGCCTTAGCTTTGACCACAGTCAAAAGTGATAGATATAGTATTGAACACGTCACCAATTTCTAAGAAAACAAATTTCTGAAGGTGCTATTGACATGAATTGCTCACCAGATGTCAGTAACAACCCATCCAATCTACACAGGCAAAGAAATCATACCATAGATGACCAGAAATTATGTGTAATAATGAGATATGACACAGGGACACAGTATTGAACACATAGTAACACAGATTGAAAAAAGCCCCCGGTCCATCTAGCTTAACCTTCCTCCACCAATTATACATTTTGTCACTAAATCATTTGTAACTGATAATGTTGTGTACTGAGGAAATCATCCAGCCCTGAAATAAAAGCTGTTATAGTATCTGCCATTACTACCTCTTGTGGTCGGCATTCCACAGTCTGACTGCTCTAACTGTAAAGAACCCTTTCCTATTTAGGTGTCGGAATCGCTTTTCTTCCACTCGCAGTGAGTGCCCCCTGGTCCTTAGTACTGTCTTTGGAAGAAATAAGTCATGTGCCAGTCCTTTATATTGACCACACATGTATATATACATATAAATGAGATCTCCTCAGAGATGTCTTTGTTCTAAGCCCATCTTTTCCCACCTCTCATGATACGGGCGGCCTCCATTCCTCTCATCATATGTGAGGCCTCCATTCCTTGTAGTAGACCTAGTTGTCGCCTTTGAACTGACTCTAATTTCTTAATATCCTTTTTAAAATGTGGAGCCCAAAACTGGATCCCGTATTCCAGATGTGGCCATTCAAGTGATTTATAAAGGGGTAACAATACGTTGGGATCACGGGATCTAATCTCTCTTTTTATACACCCTAGAATCTTGTTTGCTTTAGCAGCTGCTGCTTGACATTGAGTGCTGCTGCTCAGCTTATTTGTAATGAGAATACCCAAGTCCTTCTCCTGTTCTGTAGTCCCGAGTTTACTTCCATTTAATGTATATGCAGTTATAGGATTATTCCATCCTAGGTGCATTACTTTACATTTATCAACATTAAATCTCATTTGCCAAGTGTCTGCCCATTCTGACATCTTAGGCTGGTTTCACACTACGTCTTTTTAACATCCGTTGAAAACGTTATTTTAGCGGAAGTACGGATCCAGTGCAAATGCGCTTTCATTTCAATGCATTTGCAATGGACTCGCGTTAACATCCGTTCACCTGCGTTTGCGTGCGTTATAGTGAGGATCCAGTGACTTGCAGTTTTTTAACATGTTTCAAAAACGCTACTTGTAGCGTTTTTGAGCTCCGTCCAAATACTGCAAATTGCTGGATCCTGACTATAACGCACGCAAACGCAGGTGAACGCTGGCGTGCTGATAGACAGGATCCTGCTTTTGTACTGAGCATGCCCAGAAACTACTGAGCATGCCCAGAACCAGTCTCGCGTGATCTGTCTATCTCTCTACTCCCTCCCTCACCCTCTCTCTCTCTATCTCTGTCTTTCCCCCTTCCTCCCCTCCCTCTCTCTCCCACCTGAGAGCTGCGGACACTCGGAACCAAGGTAAATATCGCGTAACCACTTCTCTTAGTTACCCGATGTTTACGTTGGTTACGCGTGGAGGCAGCCCTGCTCCTAGCAGCTGCAGACACTCGTAACCAAGGTAAATATCGGGTATCCAAGGCCGATGTTTACCTTGGTTACCAGCGTCTGCAGCTGTCAGAAGCCTCCTCCCAGTCTAGTTCCCCTCACTCCCGATCACATGACTCCAATGCCCGCCCCTAAACATCCAGTGCAGGATCCTGCAAAATAACATATGCGTTTGCATACGTTATTTGCTGTAAAAGCAGGATCCGTACTTCCGCTGAAAAAACGTTTTCAGCGGATGTTAAAAAGACGTAGTGTGAAACCAGCCTTATCCAGATCATTTTATAGTATTGTACTATCAAAGTCAGTTTTTAATATCCTACATAGTTTGGTGTCATCAGCAAAGACTGACACTGTACTATCAATCCCATACACAAGGTCATTAATAAAGAGATTAAAAAGAATTGGTCCTAGCACAGATCCCTGCGGCACCCCACTGCTGACTATAGCCCATTTAGAGAATGTACCATTTATGACTACTCTTTGTTTCCTATCTTTTAGCCAATTCCTTACCCAGTTGCATATAGTTTCCCCTAGTCCTTGCCTCTGGAGCTTCAGTATAAGGCTATTATGTGGTACAGTATCAAATGCCTTTACAAAGGCCAAATAAATCACATCAGCTGCATTACCAATATCCAGGTTTGCACTTACCCCCTCATAGAACCTGCAACATGCTGATTACACACGACTTATCTCTCATGAAACCATGATGGTTGTCAGTTATTATGTTTTTATTTGCAATATATTTCTGCAAGTTGTTTCTTATAATACCCTCAAAAACTTTGTACACTACTGACATCAGACTTACCAATGGTATGAACGCGTGTGCCACTCTTATAGCGTGACACTACCATTCTATGATTCTATTAGTATGTTTTGCAACAATAAGAATAAGGTTGTGAAGGTCTTGAGACAGCTCACAGGTTTTACCCATCATGAGATGTTTCTTGTGTGGCACCTTGGTAATGAAACCTTTTAATAGGCCATCAGTTGAACCAGCTGATATTATTTTTCACTAAGTGGCAGGATTGCTTTCTAATTACTGATACATTTCTTTCTACACCTTTCTTTCTTCATGTGTTCAATTCTTTTTCTATGGGTAATTTCTTATTATTACACATATACTGATGAGCAAAGAAAATTTATTGCAGTAACACCATTAGATATACACACATGTTTGACATTGGTGTTTGAATCTTTCTAAGTACCGGTATCGGCGTGGTGCGCGTGCGTGCTTGCAGTGACGTTCTCCTGGCTTCCCGGCTATGTCTTGGGGGCGGCGGCGTCCTCCCGGTCATGTGACGTCCGCGTGACTGGGGGGGCGGTGCTGGTCTCCTGACGCGGCTGGGGGTGGGTGGTTCTGTTACTGTGAACGCCTGCGCATGATCGTGGATTACCGGTATTGGTGGTGCTGCTGGGTAATCCGAGGATATGTGTATCGGAATAGCTTTAAATATTGGTGGCGGCGATGTGCGTGTGCGCGTTGGTAGTGGCGTCCCCCGGCTCCCTGGTTGTGTCTTGGGGGCGGCGCCGTCCTCCCGGTCATGTGATTACCGCATGATCGGATGGGCGGTGCTGTCTCCTGACGTGGCCGGGAGTGGGGTGTTCTGTCGCTATGGACGCTCATACGTCATCCCTGGTCACCGTCTGATGATTGGCTCCGGGTTGCTTTTTATATCACGACATTTCCCTTGTATGGCACCACCCCTGACGCAGGCATCTGCCGAAACTGACGTCCGTCGGGTGGGGGGCTCCGGTGAGTGTATTATGATGTTCATGGTGGATTATTTACATACATTGGTATGGGTATTTTGACCTGTTTGGCCGCCGGTTGGTGGGGTGTTTCTGTGGAATCCATAGACATTGATATGTGTGTTATACCCCATGGTAGGGGATTTAATATGGAGGTTATTACCATTGTCTGATGCATTCCCCGGACACTCTCCGCCACCAGTGGTACTATTAGCACTGTCAGCATTATTATGATGAATTGACACCACCGTTGTATGCCCTCTCTATATGCCTATCCCTATGCCATGCACTTGCACCAATAAAAATATATATTTAATTGCATTGGATGTCTGATCGCCTTTCTTTTCTTTTTGTTTGTTGTTGTATGCTATGCGATTTATCCAAGGTCCTTATATACGCAGGCACCATTAACACAATATACATTGAGTATAAATTGGTAATATCATGATGGTGGAGTGTATGTTAAAAAGTTTATTTATTACCATTGTTGCTGTGTTTTGCACAGGTTTCTTTCCCTTTTTGACGGCCATGGACTATCGGGCTAAGGAGCAGACCTGGCTCGGTCAAATTGAGCAGGTGTTTGGTACGGAGGAAATAGGCATATCACCTGATAGTGATCTAAAAATAGATGATCTTTTTAAAAATATGCAGCGGCTTCTTGTGAAACGCACCAAACTGTGGTGGAATAGAGCCTTTTTAAATAAATATCTTTCCAAAGATCTCATACCAAGAGGTTTGCGTGTCCGGGTGATCCCTACATTTCCCGTGATGGATGAAGAGTTTGTTAAAGCATGGGAGGAAGCATGTGGCAGTTGTTCGAAAATATTCCTGAAATTATTGATAGGGTTAAATTCCAGCACAATTATTGAGCTGGATAAAGAATTGGATGATATCCAGGCAAAATTTAAGTTGGAATGTCCAAGTGACAAATTATCTCCCTATGAGAGTCAATTAGAAAAAACCTTGGACTCAGTTGTTAAGAAAATCCAAGAGACACAGTCGAATAAATTTAACCGTGATATACGGGATTATCAACAGAAATCGATTTATTTTTAGCGAAAACCACTGATAGATAACCCTGGTACATCTTTAACTTCGGGTTCTTCAATAAGTGACATCTGATTCGAACTTATCTTCATTATCCATGAGATCTGGACGGAGGGTCTATAGAGAACCTGGACCCCACGTTTCTAGGAATCGGAACTATAAGCTATTTGACCGTCCACGTGGGAGTAATAACAAGGTAATAAACCTAAGTAACCATCAGTTGTCCTCTGAGGATCTTGCTCTGCTGGAGAGGGGGTTAACCTTTTCTCCAGCATCTAAATTTGATCGATTTACTGTTATTAAAGATCTCAATGTATTTGCCCGTTCCATGATTTTCAGGAGACACTTTTATGATGCTAATATTGATATCCTCTTCCCTACAGAAGAGGAACAAATAGCACTTCGAGAACTGGAAGAACTTGCGATTGAGCATGATTCCACAGAAGGAGGTAAGATCCCTCCTTCTATTCGTCCTAAATCCAAGAAATTCCCCCCGCTTTCTTCTTGCACAAGTGTGGATTTATTTGTCCAGGTAGTAAGCAATGAACTGGAAAAAATTCCTACTTCTATCGTTAATGACAATTTGTCAAGGCGTGAACGTGCAAGGTTAATGGAGCTGCGGTCTCTTCCCGACATAGTGCTGAAGCCCGCGGACAAAGGCGGCAATATTGTTATTTGGCCAAAGACAATGTACGAAAGGGAAGTATTCAAGCAACTCAATGATGGTACTTGCTATAGAAAAATAACTTTCAATCCCTTAAAGACATTTTCTGGCCAATTGAGAAAGATCATAGATATTGCTGTCACTAATAATGTTATCACTAAAGATCTGGCTTCAGCACTGTGGGTGGCAGAGCCCGTGGCTCCCACCTTGTACCTACTGCCTAAAGTTCATAAAAATATGCTAAATCCACCGGGTAGACCTATTGTGTCAGGTAGGGGCAATTTCTTGGAACACATCAATAAATGGATCGAGTCAATTCTGCATCCATTTGTGGAGGGATTACCCTCCTTTATTAAGGATACAGGTGACTTCCTGAGAAAAATGGACGGATTATACATTGAAGAGGACACATGGATGGTTACAGGAGACGTTGAGTCTCTATATACGAGCATTCGCCATGTGGACGGTCTTGCAGCAGCTTACTTTTTTCTGAGTACCTCCAATTTACCCACAGCCTTCATCTCATTAGTTATGGAACTCTTGGAGTTCTCCTTAACTCATAATTATTTTGTGTTCAAGGGGTCCTTCTATCTACAGCTCCAGGGAACAGCGATGGGGGCATCTTTTGCCCCCTCCTATGCCAACCTGTTCTTGGGGCTGTTGGAGAGGGACCTCTCCCTGCCGGATCTTGAGTCGTCGATGGGCCGCGTCCTTTTATGGGCGCGGTACATCGACGACATTTACTTGATCTGGCAGGGCACTGAGTGTTTATTGGAAAAATTCATGTCAACACTCAATAACAATGATAAGAACATTAAGATTACGTACCAACATAATATGAGTTCTGTGGACTTTTTGGATGTCTCAGTCAAAAGGGATGGACAGAATATGTTACAAACTGACATATTCAGGAAAGCCACCTCCTCCAACATGCTGCTGCACGCGTCTTCGGCACATCCCCAATACATGATTAACTCGGTTCCGACGGGACAGTTCCTGCGATTACGCAGGGTCTGTTCCGTCGGTTCAGAGTTTGAACATCGTGCTGAAGAACTAAAAGCCAGATTTCTAGAACGGGGATATAGTAATCGGGCCATTAAGCGGGCCTATAACAGGGCAAAACATGCGTCTAGGGATACCCTGCTCTATACTCCTAAGAAATCTCCAGGTCTGGAACCTTTACGTTTGTTACCAACTATCACTCTAGATTTCCTCAAATGAGGAAATGTTTAGAGAAAGCATGGCCGATCCTAATGACGGATCCAATTCTATCTCGAGTTCTACCACAGAGACCACTTATCTCAATACGTAGATCTAGGAACTTACGAGATATTTTGGTATCCAGTCATTATGAGGTGGCAGATACAATTCCATCTTTTTTAAATACGAATAAGCGTAAAGGTGGTTCCAGACCCTGCGGGCAGTGTGTGGCATGCACAAATATGGAACGATGTGATAGTTTCATGAATTCAGCAGGGACAATGACTTATCAAATAAAGAAATCTATCACTTGCACTACTAGTGCAGTGATTTATTATGCTGTATGCCCCTGCCCCAAAATATATGTGGGGTTAACTACACGCCCTCTAAAGCTTCGGGTCAGGGAACATGTCAATGGAATCAATGCCGCCATTGATGAAGCAGATGTCTCGTGTTTAAAAACACTACCGAGACATTTTAAGCTGTGTCATCAATGCAATGGGGCATTGCTGAAATTTCACGGCATTGATTCCATTGAAACTAATATTCGGGGTCGGAGAGTTGGCACTGATTTGGCACGCCTTGAAGCCAGATGGATCTGGACATTAAAAACCTTACATCCTCTTGGTCTAAATGAGAATATTGGTTTTGCTGCGTTTTTATGATCACCTGCTATGCAATACTAATGTTGCTGATTTTAATCACTCTTATTTTTATATTTTGTATAGTTGTCTTTCCCGATGAAGCCACACCATGATTGGTGACTGATGGAAACTACTTCACATGCCTTAGGATTAATCTCATGATTTAGCTATGTGTACATACTGTGCCTATCTATTTTGATTAAAATTGTTAATATAGTGATTACCCCATGTTATATATAGGTAAATTCTGTCATTGTTCTTCAACATCTTTGATTGTGTATAGTGATAGGATGTTCTATCTGTGTTGTCAATACTGAAAAATATGGATATAAGTTATTTTGTGTTGTTGATATATGACTTGAATTGGGGATAGAATACAATCATCAGGGTGGTGACATGTACGCATGCGCGTCCGGTGGTGGCGTGGCCCCCGCATCTTTCGCCGTGTCTTCGGGGGTGGTGTCGTCCTCCCGATCATGTGATGCATGTTCGGGGGGGCGATATCCAACTCTTGACGCGGTGGGGGATGGGGGGCTTGGTTGCTGTGGGCGCGCATGCGTCGCAAATTGTCACCATCTTTGATTATGGGCATAGGTTGAGGCCGGTCCATTATATTTTATGAGATGTAATAACTAGGCCAATAATTGAGTATGGGTAGGCTCATATGTTATGTGCACATTGGGCTCATATTGATATTATTAAAATCCTGCACTGTGTTATGCACTGGAGATCTATGTGAATGTCACATATGTGTATTTCTGGGGCAATAACCCCTTTTGCTCCCCTTGGGTTGGTGGTGGGGGGGTTTTTTGCTGCCAGGGAAATTGATGTACTATATGTGGAAACTAAGTTGATTATTTTTTCTCTACTGTTACAGTGCAGGACAATATAATGATACATATTTATGTGAAAATTTATTGCAGTAACACCATTAGATATACACACATGTTTGACATTGGTGTTTGAATCTTTCTAAGTACCGGTATCGGCGTGGTGCGCGTGCGTGCTTGCAGTGACGTTCTCCTGGCTTCCCGGCTATGTCTTGGGGCGGCGGCGTCCTCCCGGTCATGTGACGTCCGCGTGACTGGGGGGGCGGTGCTGGTCTCCTGACGCGGCTGGGGGTGGGTGGTTCTGTTACTGTGAACGCCCGCGCATGATCGTGGATTACCGGTATTGGTGGTGCTGCTGGGTAATCCGAGGATATGTGTATCGGAATAGCTTTAAATATTGGTGGCGGCGATGTGCGTGTGCGCGTTGGTAGTGGCGTCCCCCGGCTCCCTGGTTGTGTCTTGGGGGCGGCGCCGTCCTCCCGGTCATGTGATTACCGCATGATCGGATGGGCGGTGCTGTCTCCTGACGTGGCCGGGAGTGGGGTGTTCTGTCGCTATGGATGCTCATACGTCATCCCTGGTCACCGTCTGATGATTGGCTCCGGGTTGCTTTTTATATCACGACATTTCCCTTGTATGGCACCACCCCTGACGCAGGCATCCGCCGAAACTGACGTCCGTCGGGTGGGGGGCTCCGGTGAGTGTATTATGATGTTCATGGTGGATTATTTACATACACTGGTATGGGTATTTTGACCTGTTTGGCCGCCGGTTGGTGGGGTGTTTCTGTGGAATCCATAGACATTGATATGTGTGTTATACCCCATGGTAGGGGATTTAATATGGAGGTTATTACCATTGTCTGATGCATTCCCCGGACACTCTCCGCCACCAGTGGTACTATTAGCACTGTCAGCATTATTATGATGAATTGACACCACCGTTGTATGCCCTCTCTATATGCCTATCCCTATGCCATGCACTTGCACCAATAAAAATATATATTTAATTGCATTGGATGTCTGATCGCCTTTCTTTTCTTTTTGTTTGTTGTTGTATGCTATGCGATTTATCCAAGGTCCTTATATACGCAGGCACCATTAACACAATATACATTGAGTATAAATTGGTAATATCATGATGGTGGAGTGTATGTTAAAAAGTTTATTTATTATGATGAGCAAAAGGGTAACAATGTTTTGAACATTTGACTTTCAGGCTTCATATCTCACCGTCAACTATAGTTTGGAACATAAAACTGCATTCACTTTATAGACAATCATCTTAGCTATCTCATACATAAATTTGACTTGTAACTATATAGCATATGATTAGTTATGTGGTTTCTTGTAATATCACTGAATTGTTACTTTATTTACTCTTAAAAAATCTAAATATAATTTTTAATTATTTTGTTAGTATTTTGGCTTTTGGCTTTTGGCCACCTTTGGCTTTCAGCATTGCCTGAATATTTCTTGTATGCTCTCAATCAGATTTAAGCATGTCTTGACTGAAATCTGATCCCAGGTCTCTTCTAAGCATTCCCAATATTGGTGCATACTGGTCGCATCGTTTGGGTATGGATACAGCTTTTTCTTTAACTCTACCCACAAGTGTTCAATTGGGTTGAGGTCTGTGGACTGTGACAACCCATCCAGCACCTCTACTTCATTACACCATTGTTTTCTCATTCTCATCGTATGCTTCAGGTTGTTGTACTGCTGGACACTATGTCGTCCTTTTCATACCCATAGTACTCTAGTTACATAGTTACACAGGTTGAAAAAAGACCTAGGTCTATCTAGCTCACCATTAAGTTAATGGAGTAACTTGTCTATTAGGACACTCACATACAGCTCAGCATTGAGACCACCATCCATCCTGGTCAACTTTCCAATGCCTTTGGCTGTAAACACGCCCATATCATCAGGCTTCCTCCACTGAACTCAACAGTTCCTTCAATTTCTTGATCCGTTCGCCCCTTCATTTGCCCCCCATCAGAGCCTTCTATTGACTTTCAGCTAATCGCTCCAAATCAGTCACTTACAATTTTCTGCTGCCCACGTTTCATACTTTTTTGTAAACTGGAGCCAATGCTGTTTTTGGCGATATCGAAGTTGAGGCATCTTCACCTTTTTTCGGGTCACCATTCCAGATTTGTGTAATGTGTGTCGCTCTGTACTTCCTTGGACGTCTGTGATCTCCCTATTATGAATCATACGAGCCGCCGGATTTGTCATACCAGAACTGATAGACCTTGTGATGAGCTAACTGCCTGGACGTCACCTCTTGGCTTTTAAGTAGATGGACAGACTTAATTTCATATTCTTTTAATTGTCATGGCTTCACATGGGGCAGTTGTGACGACATGGACTCTCATGGGTTAAAGTTTCTTAAAATTCAGCCAGACAGGATGATAGATTGTTTATAGATGGGGGATAAGTCCCTCATTGTTTTTACAAGACTCTTGTTGACTCATGTAATTGTGTTGGCCACTGAAAGCCAGACGTATTGTTTCTCCAGACTCTTCCAGTAATCATTTTATTGTAGTTGTGTATTGCTAATGTGATTACCTTAGTAGCCATTATCTAGTCTATGCATTCCAGACTACATGTATACCCTCAGTCTTTCTGTAGACATCATTTGGATGAACATTGTCCATGCAGCTTGAGATTCATCCAATGGGAGAGGCGATCTTGTCCAACCAATCGATGAGGACGCAGTGTATCCAAGTGGAAGGCTGTGGCTATAAAAGGGATTTCTTTAAGCCACCAGGTGGATGAAGGTTGATGGATGCTGATGGATCCAGTCTAAGCTCTTAGGAGCTGACTAGAGGATCAGGATACCTTATGGCTTCAATCTAGGGACTCCGGTTCCGGTTGGAGATCATATCCACAGTCTAGGGATTTCGACTCCGGCTGCCAGGATTGTATCATCATACCAGGACTACCTAAGGAGGACACTCAGGTTGGGACAGTTCAGTCACCTGGCTACAGACTTTGCAGACCTCACACAGCTTCCTACATCTGGCATTATTCCTTTCTCGGTGGGTGCCCGCCAAAAGTGGGGTGCTGCTGGATTGGAGTTAATAGCCCTGGAACCTCTGAGGCATGGACATTCTAAATCCCTGGTGAGCCAGCGGAAGGGTGTGACTCTGTTGCCTGTTACATTTGTGTTTTGCTGGTTATGTGTTATGTGCCGTTAATTGTTTGGGGATCCAATAAAGTCTAATTATTGTGGTTCCCTCACCCTGTGTTGTCTGAGTAGTGTTCCGCCCACGGTTAAGGAGGCCGGCGTTCAGTTGGGATGAGGTCTGAGCCACGCTGTCTTTCTAAAGGCGGCGGGTTTTAGCAGACGAGAGCACCCACTGAGCCCTGTGTCTCCACAGCAGTTTGGCAATTTTCTTGGCCAAGAGTCTGCTATTGATGAGCTGGATGATGCTGTTTCTCTTGTCTTTGGAAATCTTCATGGCTGCTCCTCAATGTGAACCAGTGACCTTTCACTTGGGAATCAACCCAATAACAGACTGTTGCCGTTATCATCACCATGAGTCTAAGAAACCAATTGGGCATTTGGGTATACCTAGTTTTCTTGTTTTCACGAGTCTTGAACTAAAACTTCAAGAAATTCTATTTCGAAAGAAGCAAGTATCAGCCCTTCATGCTATTGGCTGTAAGCTTCTGTACTGTTTCCATATTGGTAAGGTCACATTTATTTTCTAAGGTCTGCAAAACTCAGTCAGCCCAGATATCTAAGCCTACTGGGCTTACAGTTTTGTTAATCTGCAGTTATGCACATAAAATTTAAGAGTTGTAGCAAATGAAGAGACCATGGTTCTTAAGCCACAACCATAAAACACTGCAAAATGATCAGTTCACCTTAATCTTCATGGTTCTTCAAAGCCCAGAGGATGCCCAAGCATCTGAACCAAATAGGCTTTGTCTAACTTTTGCAGGTTCTGTACCTAAAATCTCTTACTAATGAAAGGTCAATGATATAGATAAGCAAACACATTTGCAGAACTTTGGTCCAGCGGCTACCTCAGTACTCTGCATTCACTGGACGGCAGTACCGTAAAACTCTTCGTACCTCTGTCATGTGTTTCAGGCTGGCTAATGAAAAGAGAAGCTTTGGATACCAGCAGTTTGGAGGTGGTTCGTAAGGCTCCTGTTCAGCAGCCACTGATCGTCCTGAAAGTCAATTGACTCATCTCTAGACTGTGAGCCTTCTTAAGTAGAGATGAACGGACGCATTGAAGTTTGGGTTTAGACGAAATTTAGATAAAGTTCTCTTCTGGACCCGGACTTGACCGAAACTCCATTGAAAGTCACTGATTTGGGCAGTTCGGATCTCTACCTACATGCAGTCAGCCATAAAAAGAGCACTTCAGGGGGATTGAGGGTATTTTTCTTTTTTTTTCTTTGGACACACTACATTCGATAACGCTATTTTGTTTGTTTTTTTTACAGAAATCTTTATTGATGCAAAAGAATAACAACAAGGTGCTAGAAAGCACAAACAGAAAGCTATCACCATGTGCTACATCTAGATTTTAACCCCCAATCAAACACTGCAAGTGGCTCCCACTTGGTCGAGCTCTGGGTGCACCCAAGCACAGTGATGCTCGCTCAAGTGGTTAGCATATGTAAAGGACATTGATTTTTTTTTTTCTAAATGCCGTGTTAGGGACTGTGACGGGGTCCTTCTCCGATATCACACAATCAACAGAGCGAGAAATGACTGAACAATCCAAAGAACCTTAATTCCAAGAAAAATCAGACTGTCGATCAAATAATCCACCACACAGAGGGTAAAATAGTCCAGGAACACGGATACAGTCCAGTAAGGGATAAATGTCCAATTCTCTCTGGGGAGCCTCAGCTTCTCCCACAGAGGATAAATCAGTCACAATCCTCCAGTATTCCTTTTCCAGGGAAATCAGGGTTTCTCACAGTCTCTCTACGGTGTCAGCTTCTCCCTCAGAGGATCAATCTTACTCCTTCTCTCGTGTCTTTTTCAGCCAGAATGAATAATCTCCCAGGTAAGCAAACTGTTTGGTGGATCCCAGGCCCCTTTCCCCCAGACTTAGGGACAAAAGCCCGGCAGGGGGTGATTCACCTAACTTAACAGGACAATGTATACAGAATGGACAAAACACCACGCCTAAAATACGAACCTACACAAAATTATACACAACCCCCCATATTCCACCACCACAGGGATGAACTCCGAACTTCACTCTTCGGGTTTGCTCATCTCTATTCTTAGGCCATGGGCAATGCGGTATTATCCTAATGCCTCAATGGGCAATCCACCATAGCCACCATAGAACCTTATATGCCAGTGCATCTGCCCAGTTTGTCTGGTTTTTATGTTGAATATGAATAGTCTGATATTTCAACAAAAATGGAGCTAACAATTTGAGCGTTAGGAAGACAATATCAGTTGCTTCTTACTTAACTCAATAACAGCTCTGCTTGGGAAATGGCTAAATGGCAACTAAATACTCACTTTGGAAGTTGAATTGTGCCTTTCATGCCTACGAATATCAGTATTTGCATTGAATGCTAGAAGCATCGTAAAAAAATTCAAATCTTATGGATATAGGGACTTTTTAATTTTGATTCTTAGAGCTTACCGGAACACAATGTTCTCTTATCTTCTCGATTGATGTGCCTCTCACCCTTCTTTTAAATGAAGCCTGAGGGACTTTATAAATCCTGGAAATATCCGATGCTTTGTTCAGGATGAGATCAGCACCTCAATTTATTGGTTTGACTAGTACATCAGAAAGAAATTGTCCTTCAGACCATCCTTTAATAGATAGATCATTTCATCTGCTCATTCATGGGAGAGCTTGTAAGAAGCAATTTCAGCCGTACTTCATTCATTTGAGCAGCGTACTGAAGGAACTGGAACGAAATGATATTTTAGTTTGAAGGGAGAAGTTTCTGAAATGGTTTTGAAGAGTTAATAATCATATAAAGAAAGTAAAAAAAAATCGAGAAAACTTTTATAGAAGCCCCATAGCTGGACAAGATGGTGATCGGAGACAGAAGTGTACAATTGCCCTAAAAATATTACGATGAGGATATGGGGTATTCTTAGGGATTTATTTAGAGGAACAGCCGGTGATATTTGGCAAAGAGATGGGCTTGTACTTTGAAATTCCTTTTGACATAGGGTCGAGTGAGGGATTATAATGAAGGATCAGGTGTCACGACTGTCACTGCCGTCTCCCTGTTTTTGGGGACTAGTGGCAACTTGTGGACTGGAGCCCCTTATTTCTATCTGGGACTCTGCATTTATATATGGTTTCATTTGTTTTGGTACAGATATAGTTAATCCCAGTTTTTCTGCCGGCAGCTCTCCTGCAGTTAAGATCAGCTGCACCTGCTCTGTAGCCAAACCCCCATGAATTTAAATAGCCAGGTCTCCCAGCAAGCTTTGCTGACTATAAACCCATTTGTGTACTGGCCCCCTTTGGTGAAGGAGCTGCTGAGGATTTCTCCTGAAGTTGGATCTTCTTCATTTTTTTGTTTTATCCCCCTATTTGTCTCACTTATCCTCTTGTTGTATTAGTGTAGTGGTGAGCCTAGTAAGCCACACCGCCCCACTCCTCAGCTAGGATTATAGTAGGGATTTTTTTAGGGCTTCAGGTGACAGGTGCGGAGCCTGTATAGGGTCTGACGAGGAGTGCAGGGTACAGTGCCAGGTAAGTGCAGGAGGTGGTGTCCATCTACCCTCTCATTAGCGCCAGGGCCCACCATTGTTATTGTGTTCCTGGTGTTTCCCCTTGTTTGTGGTGTTATTGTTGGGTTTTATTTGTTGGTCTGAATGTGCTGGCCACGCATGTAGCGTGACATCAGGTGTGGCTCACAAAGCAAAAAAACACTTAGACATATAGTTCACTAGAGAATGGTGTAATTTCTCTAGGAGGCCTCTAAAACTCAACTAAGGAGCTCAACATGAACTCTTAAAGGGGGTATTCAATCAACCGTAATCCACAGTAGAGGTGATAGATGTATTATCGATGATGGTCCAACTGCTGGGATCCACACCAATCTCAATGGGTGCATGACTAATCACTCCATGATCACTCACTGTGCAAGTGCACAACCACTGCAATAATGTGCATACAGGTCTGGATCTGACATGTGCACTACCATTCGCATAGTCCTATAGAAGTGGATTGAGTACTGGTTCTATCATGCACCCCACCACTCCATTCGCATGGGGCACAGAATCCATATTCTTAGGATTGGTGGTTTCCCAGTATATGGACCCTCAATGATCATACATTTATCAATTATCCTGTACACCGGTTTCATAGTTTTAAAGGTTGAAGTCCATAAGTCCATCAAGTTAAACTCACAGCCTAATATGTTAATCCAGAGGTTGGCAAAAAACCATGGGGCAGACAGTACACTTCATGTTAGGGGGAAAATCCCATATACAGCAATTAGACTAGTTCCCTGGATCAACACCTCCATCACAGAATCTCTTTTAATGGATCCTATTATTTTATTAGCCTTAGCAGCAGCTGCCTGACACTGGTCAGTAAAGTTGAGTTTGCCATTCACCCATACACCCAAGTCTTTTTCAGGGACAGTTTTACCCAGGTTTTACAATTAAGTACATAAATATGCATTTTATTTCCTCTACCCAAGTGCATGACTGTGGGATAACAGAAAACTGGGGACCCTACGCTGACCCTCAAGCTAGGGGACCCTAAGCTAGCCCTAATCTCAGGGATACTCCTGATGGTGGAGATGTCTGAGTCTCCTCCCTGGCCCTGCTCCTGACCAGTCCTGAACTGATACCCCATCCCCCAGGGTGGGACGGGACAGGAGTGAGATGAAACCCACAGATAAAGACAGACAAGGGAAACCAAAACTCTGTCACACAGCACACACACAGGTATAAGACAATAAGAGGTTAGGAAGAAAACAAGAGCAGGAAGGAAGCAACAAGAAAACGGGGGTAAACTCTATAACCGCTCCAAGCAAAAAGCAACACCTTCACCAGAAAGTCTGGGACACCAAAGCTTACAGACCAACACAGAATAAACTATATCTGGCATGGGTAGAAGATTTCATCCAGCATAAATAGGAGGGGAGCAGATGTGATTGGCTTTCCCACCACATGTGTTCAAAGGAGCCTAACAAGTAAACTAGGAGAGATTAACTCCCTATAGCCATCCTATGAATCAGCACACAGCAGGTCAACACCCATGTCTGCATGTGTTGATCCCAGACACCAGAGAAGCTATCTGGTAAGGTGTCAAAATCCGCACTGGGAAAAGAGCCCGCCGCCATTACAGTCTGCAAAGTTTGTACAAAACTCCGTTTGACAATGACCTTACATTTACCCATATTAAACTTCAACTGCCATTTCTCAGCCTAAGCCTGCAGGTTATATAAATCCTTTTTAGAATATTAAATTATCCTCCCCTGAATTTGTTACCTTGCAGAGTTTAGTATCATCTACAGATATTGAGATTCTACTATCTATGCCCATTACAAGGTCATCAATAAATATGTTAAAAAGAAGATGGCCCAATACTGACCTTAACTGTGACTCAGCGTGTGTTCCATTAATAACCACCCTTAGTTTCCTATCAGTGAAACAGTTCTTAACCCAATTGCACATATTTTCCTCTATTCCCATTAATCTCATTTTATGTATCAACCTTTCGTGTGGCACTGTACCAAATGCATTTCAGAAATCCATCTAGACAACATCCACTGCATTTCCCTGATCCAGACTGGAAGGTGATACATTTATTTGGGAGGACAATCCCTTTCAGCTTTCAATACACAAAGTAAAAGTCATCCAAATGGTTGATTTTGACCAGATCAGATGACCAGCATTCGTCCATCTGATGTGCAAATAATTTTTTATGTCAATGGCCAACTTAACCTGAAAAATTATATGCACATATGAAAACGATGAGATATAAGTTATTATAAATTAGTAATATACAAAAAATGATGTAAAGTTGCAACAAAAAATTGCAAGTAATAAATATAACAAGTGATCTCCTTGTAGCCAGTTAATGGAAGTGATGTCATGTTATACATCAATAAATCAGCCAAGCCTACAATAACGCCACTTGTCATAAATGTGGGTCATAAATTCTTAGCGAGGGTATAGTATGATTTCCATAGAGAGATTCCTGAGGGATTGCTCAATTAACCTGCAGGTCCTCTTTTCCTAGGACTTTTCAATCAAGGTGGATCTCTAAGGATTTAGTTGGTAAGAACTGGAAGAAGTAGGAGAGAAGTGAAGGAAAGTTACTCATGAAGTCAAGAGAAGAGGTGGTCAACACTGAAACATGGTTAGGTATGTATTTCCTTCCGAGAAACATCGTGACCCTATGAATGGCCTCATTCACTATTATAAGGGCTATCCATGGAAATGTGAAACAAAAAGTGATGTGTGAATCAGGCTCTTCTCACATTGAAGCACGGGCCTTCACTGGTGGCTACAGCTCCTGTGCCATCTACATCTGATTCTTGGGTAACTGGTCTTGCCACCTTTCACTTCAACGAAGACCCTTGGTTCGTGAGTTGTTGTTTGCCAATCTGTTGATTTACTCCATGCTGTGTCATAGAGTTTTGGTTTCTCCTGTTTGTCTTTCTCTATTGAAAGTTTTTGAGCCCCAATTCCCTGTTATCCTCTGCCACCCCATGACAATTTTGCACATTTGACTTCCAAGCTCCATATCTCACCCTCCACTGCAGCTTTGAGTGTGAGACAACCTTCATTTATAGACAATCATCTTTCCTACCTCATACATAAATGTGAGTTGCAGCTATTTACCATATCTGCAAGTCACTAGTTATGAATACCGAGCACCCGAGCATGGCAGTGCCCGCTCATCACTAGTTAGGAGTACCGAGCACCCGAGCATGGTAGTGCCCACTCATCACTAGTTAGGAGTAACGAGTGTTATGGTCCGGAACCATGGAAGACCACCATAAATCACTGGTAAAAGGTGACAAGAGCATTGGCAACTAATCTGGCCGCCATCCCCTTACTAACCATCAACACTAGAAGTAGCCGAGGGGTGAACTAACATCCTGTGCACCGTGAACCCAGCCGGAGAACTAGCTATCCTAAAGGAAGGAAAGATGAATAACTCTCTGACTCAGAAAATAGATAAAGAATAGCAAGCCCCCCACATTCAAAGACTGCGGTGATATAGGAAAACACAATACACAGATAGATGATAGGATTAGCAAAAGGTGAGGCCCTACTGACTAAATAGGACAGGATAGGAAGGGGCCTGATGGTGGCCAGAGAAAAACCCTGCAAAAGTCCAAATACCTGATAGTACAAAAAAGCCCTCAGATCACTAGATCTGAACTCCGTCCTATACTAGGCGCTCTTGTCATACCAATGAACAGAAAGCAGGAATCATTACAAATTCAAGAAGCAACAAACACATGGACTAATAGGAGCAATACTCCAAACATAGCTGCAGGGAGCTTTCTAGCTGAGCAACTGAGAGGGAAGATCCCTGCATGCAAATAAACTGAAAACAACCACAGCAAATGACAAACTCAGATAAGAGCAAAAAGAACCAAGCAACAAATAAAGAGCAAAGCACTTATCTGGGGTAGATGTGGTCTGGAGCAGGATGAAGCAGGCTGGTGAACAAAGAACAACTGACATCCGGCATAGCCTGCTATCAGATCAGGGTTTAAATAGGCAGAGAGTTAGCAATGGAAACGCCCATAGCTCAACACACCTGGTCTCTGACTGAGCACCCGAGCATGGTAGTTCTCGTTCATCACCAGTTACAAGTATTGAGCACCCGAGCATGAGCAAATTTCTTCAAAAAAGAACTTCAAATGCTCCAATTGCCCTGAAAATACGTGTGCAATATTCAGATGGCTCCTATTAAACATTATTCAAGCTCTTTATCGGAATCACAGCCTTAGGGCGGCTTTGCACACTATGACATCGCAGGTGCGATGTCGGTGGGGTCAAATCGAAAGTGACGCACATCCGGCGTCACTTGCGATGTCGTAGTGTGTAAATCCTAGATGATACGATGAACGAGTGCAAAAGCGTCGTTATCGTATCATCGGTGCAGGCTCCGACATTTCCATAATGCCGGTGCCGCGACAGGTACGATGTACAGTTAGGTCCAGAAATATTTGGACAGTGACACAATTTTGGCGAGTTGGGCTCTGCATGCCACCACATTGGATTTGAAATGAAACCTCTACAACAGAATTCAAGTGCAGATTGTAACGTTTAATTTGAAGGTTTGAACAAAAATATCTGATAGAAATTGTAGGAATTGTACACATTTCTTTACAAACACTCCACATTTTAGGAGGTCAAAAGTAATTGGACAAATAAACCAAGCCCAAACAAAATATTTTTATTTTCAATATTTTGTTGCGAATCCTTTGGAGGCAATCACTGCCTTAAGTCTGGAACCCATGGACATCACCAAACGCTGGGTTTCCTCCTTCTTAATGCTTTGCCAGGCCTTTACAGCCGCAGCCTTCAGGTCTTGCTTGTTTGTGGGTCTTTCCGTCTTAAGTCTGGATTTGAGCAAGTGAAATGCATGCTCAATTGGGTTAAGATCTGTTGATTGACTTGGCCATTGCAGAATGTTCCACTTTTTTGCACTCATGAACTCCTGGGTAGCTTTGGCTGTATGCTTGGGGTCATTGTCCATCTGTACTATGAAGCGCCGTCCGATCAACTTTGCGGCATTTGGCTGAATCTGGGCTGAAAGTATATCCCGGTACACTTCAGAATTCATCCGGCTACTCTTGTCTGCTGTTATGTCATCAATAAACACAAGTGACCCAGTGCCATTGAAAGCCATGCATGCCCATGCCATCACGTTGCCTCCACCATGTTTTACAGAGGATGTGGTGTGCCTTGGATCATGTGCCGTTCCCTTTCTTCTACAAACTTTTTTCTTCCCATCATTCTGGTACAGGTTGATCTTTGTCTCATCTGTCCATAGAATACTTTTCCAGAACTGAGCTGGCTTCATGAGGTGTTTTTCAGCAAATTTAACTCTGGCCTGTCTATTTTTGGAATTGATGAATGGTTTGCATCTAGAAGTGAACCCTTTGTATTTACTTTCATGGAGTCTTCTCTTTACTGTTGACTTAGAGACAGATACACCTACTTCACTGAGAGTGTTCTGGACTTCAGTTGATGTTGTGAACGGGTTCTTCTTCACCAAAGAAAGTATGCGGTGATCATCCACCACTGTTGTCATCCGTGGACGCCAAGGCCTTTTTGAGTTCCCAAGCTCACCAGTCAATTCCTTTTTTCTCAGAATGTACCCGACTGTTGATTTTGCTACTCCAAGCATGTCTGCTATCTCTCTGATGGATTTTTTCTTTTTTTTCAGCCTCAGGATGTTCTGCTTCACCTCAATTGAGAGTTCCTTAGACCGTATGTTGTCTGGTCACAGCAACAGCTTCCAAATGCAAAACCACACACCTGTAATCAACCCCAGACCTTTTAACTACTTCATTGATTACAGGTTAACGAGGGAGACGCCTTCAGAGTTAATTGCAGCCCGTAGAGTCCCTTGTCCAATTACTTTTGGTCCCTTTAAAAAGAGGAGGCTATGCATTACACAGCTATGATTCCTAAACCCTTTCTCCGATTTGGATGTGAAAACTCTCATATTGCAGCTGGGAGTGTGCACTTTCAGCCCATATTATATATATAATTGTATTTCTGAACATGTTTTTGTAAACAGCTAAAATAACAAAACTTGTGTCACTGTCCAAATATTTCTGGATCTAACTGTAGTTCCTCGTTCCTGTGGCAGCACACATCGCTGTGTGTGAAGCCGCAGGAACGAGGTACATCTCTTTACCTGCCGCCGGCGGCTATACGGAAGGAAGGAGGGGGGCGGGATGTTTACATCTTGCTCATCTCCGCCCCTCCGCCGCCATTGGCCGCCTGCCGTGTGACGTCGCTATGATGCCGCACGACCCGCCCCCTTAGGAAGGAGGCGGGTCACCGGCCACAGCGACGGTCGCAGGGCAGGTGAGTGCATGTGAAGCTGGCGTAGCGATAATTATCGCTACGGCAGCTATCACAAGATATCGTACCTGCGACAGGGGCGGGGACTATCGCGTGCGACATCGGAGCATCGGCTTGCGATGTCGCAACGTGCAAAGCCCGCCTTAGTGTCACGCTAGGAACGGGGAAGTACCAAGCGAAAGGGAAGGGAATGGCAACCCTTTGTCTAGGGAAGGGGGAAATGGTGACCCCTGACCAAACCTACTGCTAGTCTCTGGCTTCCCTCACCGCCCTAGATAGTTTTCGTACCTATGCGCCGAGAAGGATACCTGAGCCTGGTTGATCCTAAAATAGGCCCTGGGTAGGAAACAGATGGGATGAGAGCTTAGTCATATAAAGAAGATACAGGTATCATTAACAGGGGGAAAGTAAGCAAATAACTTATCTGAAGATGCTTCAGGGAGAGGAACTGTAACAATAACAATGTTTCTCCAGATGAATACAAGCTGTCTGCTTGCACTGAAGACTTGTTAAGGGTATTAGACCTATCACCAGCATAGAGTAAGAAGGAGTGAGAGTATTTACAGACACAAAGGGAAGTGATGAAGATTAACAGCTGAAAAGGTGAGGAACTATGCAGGGTCCTAAAGAGTAAGGGATAAACCCTAAGCAGGGAAAAAGGGAAAGTCAGAGAGCAGCTTGTGTAGCCAAATGCTACAGCCTGAAAACTACAGGACTGTATGTCATGCGTAACACTTAGGAACAATAGTCTATGGCCAAACTGTGAATCGTGACGTCATCATACTATGGTATCAAGATTTACTATGAAATGGAAACTGCATTCCCTGCCTTAGCTTTTAAAGAGGCTATGATATTCCTTCCTGATTGGCTGTGTTATACAGTATGATGTAATAAGTATAATGCATTATGGGGAAAGCCCACCCACTCATGTGACCCTTCGGTGGCTGATGGAATCTCCTGTAATGTGTAAAATGCCATTTTAGTCAATTCACGCAAATTGTTCAAATTTGCCGGGTTTAGTGAAGTCCAACATGAATTTGATGTGCATCAAATTGACTCGCTCATCTCTACGGATGGGCAAAATATGGTATATTAAATATAATAGTTATATCAAGTCAATTTCAATGGGGAACGAAAAAAAAATCCATATTCAGTGGAAAACCACCAATAAAATAGAGTGACATCATAAGAACCCAAAAACTTTGCAGAACTTGGTATCCGCTCTTCACTTCGTGGACTTTTTATACAGCAAACTAAACAAAAAGCCGGTTGATACATCGAGTCTGACAGCTCAGTACTTTAGGTACCGCACGGTGAATTATTTACCAGAGCTCTGCGTCCACTTTATTCTTTATAGGAAATCTTATTAATTTCTCATTGCGGTATTCTATATTGTACGAGGTTTTAAGTTATGCAGCAAACTGTCATACCAGATGTCAACCTAAATCACTGTAGAGGGAATATTCAGGACACCGGCGGGGGAATAAAACCCACCAGAAAAGACAATCCCATCAACCGAATAAGGCCTTGATCATTCCCTTATGTACTGACGCATTTCGGAGCCTCATCGGATAAGTGATTACTACCAAAGACTTGATATTTTATGTTTGTGCAATGGTGGGAATAAGTGAATTGACGAACCCTGGGTGTAATTAAGCCACGGAGGGGCGAGTGATAACCGTGCGGTGAACCTGTCTTACTTCTCACCGCTTTACAGGATTTTGGCAGATAGATTTACGGTAATATAACAGACATTAAAATCAATCCTTGTTAAGAGGTTTAGGACTCTAAAGTAAAGAGCTTAAAAGAGGCATCCCCCTTCTAAAGGAAGGACGGAGGATTACGGATAATGGATCACGCAGTTTCAATGAATTTAGGGCAATTCTATTGTACATGTTTAAAGTTCTTCCATTAAAGGAAAAAAAAAAATCCGATTTTTATTTTTTGTGAATCGCGTCTGAAGATTAGGAAAATAGAAGGAAATTAAAATCACCAAATTTTTCATTCATATTTTTGCATAAAAATGGACACGATAGCACTTGTAATTTGACATTTGCTAATCCTGACTAAGAGTATATTCTGGAGAGTGTAAAGGCGGCGTTACATGCGCCGATATATCGTTCGATCGCATGAGCGATCGTACCCGCCCCCGTCTTTTGTCACGGGCAATTTAATGCCTGTGTCGCACAAAGTCGTTAAACCCCCGTCACACGTACTTACCTCCCTAACGACCTCGTTGTGGGCGGCGAACATCCTCTTCCTGAAGGGGGAGGGACGTTCGGAGGCACAGCGACGTCACACAGCGGCCGCCCAATAGAAGCGGAGGGGCGGAGATGAGCGGGACGTAACATCCCGCCCACCTCCTTCCTTCCTCATTGCCAGCGGGACACAGGTAAGCTGCAGTTCGTCGTTTCCGAGGTGTCACACGTAGCGATGTGTGCTGCCATGGGAACGACGAACAACCGGCGCGCAGAAGGAGGAACGATTTTATGAAAATGAGCGACGTGTCAACAAGCAACGATAAGGTGAGTATTTTTGCTCGTTAACAGTCGCTCATAGCTGTCACACGCTACGATATGTCAAACAATGCCGGATGTGCGTCACGGAATCCGTGACCCCGACGACATATCGCCCGATATATCGTAGCGTGTGACACCGCCCTAAGCTCATCCCCGGCATCTGAGGAAGCACGAACGTATCACGGCGTCTCGGGCGTCACAATAGCTTGGGCGAATCAGAAACACTTGGTGATGTGGGATCAGATGATGTTTTTACTATTTTTTTGTGAATCCAACAGGGTGTTTTCTTACTATGCCAATGCACTTTGGGCAAAATTTGGCAAAATGTCGCACACTGTCTGCTGAATTTGACGCAGGCTCGAAATGCGGGCTTAAAACCATGTGCGGAGTGGAAGAAACACCGGCAGGAGGTCACGGGATTTTTGGACAGAGGCAAAGACAAGTTTATTATAGGTAAAATAAAAGATTTTCCAATATCTAGAGATTTCAGAAATAAAATATTTGTAATTAGGGATGAGTGGACTTGTGGAACTTCGGTTTGGGGGGATCATCTGGACTTTAAATAAAGATTGGTTTGGGACCCGTATTTAACCTGGACCCCAACGGAAGTCACTAATTGGGCAATTTGAGTTTCCGCCCACATGCAGCAGTAAAGATGAGCAGACCCGTTGAACTTCGGTTTGGGGGTTTCATTCGCACTTAAAGGGAACCTGTTACCAGTTTTATGGGCTATGAGCTGCGGCCACCACCAGTGGGTTCTTATATACAGCATTGTAACATGCTGTATATAACAATCCAGGCCGCTGTGTAGAAAGTAAAAATAATGTTATAATACTCACCTAACGGTCGGTCTCCGTTCTCCGGTACCAGCGCCTCCTCTTTCGCCCATTGTCCTCCTTCTTCTGAAGTTGGTGCATGATGCGTCCTACATCATCCACACGCGCCGGCATTGAGGTCCTGCGCAAATGCACTACAATACTTTGATCTGCCCTGCTCAGGGCAGATCAAAGTGCGCCTGCGCAGGACCTCAATGCCGTCTAGTGTGGATGACATAGAACGCGTCATGCACCCAGGCTTCAGAAGAAGGAGGACAAAGATGGCCGAAAGAGGCGGCGTTGCATCCGGAGAACGGAGACACCCATCCGACCAGTCTGCACCGCACCGACCGTTTAGGTGAGTATTATAAAGTCATTTTTACGCTCTACACAGCGGCCTGGGCTCTGATACACAGTATTCTAGAATTCTAGAATGTTGTATATAAGAGCCCACTGGTGGTGGCCGCAACTTATAGTCACCAAGTCTGGTGACAGATTCCCTTTAAGATAAAATTTGGTTTTGGACCTGGACTTGACCTGAACCCCAATGGAAGTTACTAATTGGGCAGTTCGGGTTTCCACCCATATGCAGAAGTAAAGATTAGCGGACTCGTTGAAGTTCGGTTTTGCGAGTTCATCCGGGCTTAAGATAAATTTCGGTTAGGGACCCGGACTTGACCTGAACACAATGGAAGTCACTAATTCAGTAGTTTGAGTCTTCGCCTACATGCAGCCAGCCATAAGCATATCACTTCCGGGAGCGGGTGGACGAGGTCTTTCCGTTTTTTTTTTGTTTTTTTTATTGTTGCACACTACATCCGATCACTCTATTGTTGACCCCAGTGTGAGACAATCAAACACTGCAAGCGGCTTACACTTGGCTGACCACTGAGCATACCCAAGCACAGTGATGCTCATGCAACTGGTCAGCATACGTAAAGCACCCAAACTCGGGGGGGGGGGTTTGGAAAGTCTGTGTTTGGTACGAACACCGAACCTTGGGTTCGCTCATCTCTATTTGTAATATCTAACAAAATAAAGCATGAATTAACCCAATTGGTAAATTCTGTAATAATAAGAAAAAAAATGGAAACCCCTGAATTGCGATTATTTTGGCCTCCGCAATGTGTAGAAAAATTCAATTAAAGGCGTACAAACGAGGTTTGGATTTCTATCCAAAAATGAAATCCATAAAAAACAAAAATAAGCGTAATTTTTTTTTTCTTAAAGAAATTTTTAACAAATAATTTTTACCACTTAAATTTAAAAAAGCAAAAACGAGCCATGCATATCGGAATTCTAGTAATTGTTCTCACCTGGAGAATAATATTACCAGGTATTTATTGCACAATGAACTCCGTAAAAAGAAAATACAAACATACAATGGTGGAATTGAGCATTTTTTTTGCAGTTTCACTGAACTTTTTCTCGACTTTGCAGAACATCATGTGATAAAAATGATAAAGTCATTCAAAAGTACAAGTACAAGTGCAAAAAACAAAACCGCCTATGTTTATGTTGATGAAAAATAAAAAAGTAATGGCTTTAGGAAGGAAGAGAGGAAAAAGCAATACAGCAAAAATGGAAAATTGCCTGGTTGGGAAAAGGGTTAAAAAAATGTTTAAAGTCTTAAAAAAAATAGTTACACAAAAAAAATTGTAATTCCAGTTTTCCAAATTTCCTTTTCACCTTAATTTATAATAAAAAAAAAAAAATAGCAAACAACAACTCTCCTGAGCCACATCCACATTTGAGCCCAAATCATGGTGTACCGCCCGGGGCTTGGCCGCCTGCCGAGCCGCTCGGATCCGTGCTCGTCGGTGGATGGCTCGAGCTCCTCACGGACCCAGGGGTCACGTCGCTCTGAAAGGGAGTTGCTGGCGCTACGCGAGGGGTGGTGTTCGGTGGAGAGGTCCATGGCCGGGGCCGCGGTTGTTTGGGGGTTAAGTTCGTAACGCCACCCACAAGTTGTGGTGAATGGATGGACACCACCGCTGTCGTTGACTTGGCTCCCGGAGACGGTGTTGCGCAGCTTGGTGTTGACCCCCTTCGTGGGTAGGGGGATGATGGTCCCGGGGGCCCGAGGGAGGTGCTGAGGCAGGGGAATGGATGATGCTGCTGGCGTGTCGGTGCGGTGCACGGCCCGAAGACACTGTTGTACTCACTATTACAAACAGGCTGGAGTCTCTGATAAACCAAACAAGATGGTGGACGGTGCCCGCAGCCGGCTGCGCTTTTCCCCCTTTTCAGGTTGGTGGTTTTTCTCCTGCACGTCACTTTTGTAGAAATGATGACTCCTATGCCTGAGCAACGGTAATCCGCTCCCCAGCCTGATGTATGCCAGTAGAGCCCGTGTGCCCGCAGACGCTGGCCCGTGGGGTCTCGATGCCTGGGTGGTGGTTTTCTACCCCTATCGTTGGGCTGTTGCCTTCAGTTGTGGCTTGTGTGGGATAGGTCCTAAAGTCCAGTCCTCAATCAGTTGATTCAACTCGGTCCAGTTGTTTCTGGGCCTCGTACTGGGTCTGAGTACCCCTCCTGGTGCTCCGGTTACCAATCGGTTCCTCGGTTCGGTACCGGCGGGCCACTACCCGATCCCGGTCTCTTACGGTTCCACCGCCTGTAATCCTCGCACCTGCAGGCGGCCACCACCATCTGCCTCCTTGCCAGAGGTGACTGGGCTCCAACCCAGACACCTGGTGTTAGACTGTGGCAGACCTGGACACAGGTCTGCACTTGAACTCCACTCCACTTCATTGCCACAACTAATCTCTCCCGTTTTTCTGCCTCAGGGCCTGTGAACTCCTCCGTGGGTGTGGCCAACCACCTGGCTCCGCCACCTGGTGTGAACATCAAACCCTGAGGGAGGTGACAAGGTTTCGTAGGTTGGCTGCTGTCACCTTATTAAGGGGGGGTGGTGTTTGTGTAAGGGCCTACCACCAAGGATCATCCTTTTCTACACAAGATGTTAATAAATAGGTGCCACTGTAGCACCCCACGGGACATGCAGGGGTACTCATCACCGGGCCAGTGGTATTTTTCGGTTGCTGTGACAGGCCTGACCCGGGTCTGTGGCCCTGTCTGCTACATCAAAGAGGGTGCAAGGTGACGGGTAGTAGGGAATGGGGGTTTGCTTTGCAGCGACACCTGTGGTGTGCGGCCAAGGATAAGCCGCCGCTGTGAGATGTTGCTCTCCTCGGGGCTGATGTTGCCACAGCTCAGATAGTCCAGCTCCCCACAGGTTGAGTGAGCCCCAGGGAGAACAGTGGCGATGAGGGGAAGGGTCGTTGGCGCCGAAGTGCGGGGCGGCGGCGGTAGCAATAAGAGGCTGAGGCAGCGGTTGCGGTTCCAGGTCTTTTACTCACAGTTCGTGTGCTGCGGCCACAGAGTACCGGTCATTACCGTGATGGGCCCCAGCTGATCCTGCATGAATCAGAGGTCACCACCGGCGTTGTGAAGTGTGTGAGACCTTCCTCCATTGCCCTCTGTAGTGTGCATCCTCATTGCGTGAAGCTACTTGTGGACCCCAGTGTCCTTGGCTTTACTTGCCGTCCTGTACGCAGGCAGCGCAAAACTTGTTATGGATCTGACAGTGGCCGTGGTTCCTGCCTCTATATGCTGCTGTGCCCTGGGATCTCTGTGGTGGCAATGGGACGTAAAATCCCCCTTCCCTGGCATCTTCTGGTGGCGCAAAGTGGAGTGTACACCACCCTTGGATTCTGCACCCTAACTGCGCCAGTCCCGAAGGGGCTGTTGGGGTTAATCTTCCGGCTACCGAGTTGCTCCTCTGTCTCACAGCTCCACCCGGTTGTCTCCTACTTCTCTCTTGTCTGCCTGGTACCCGGTCGGCCCCTTTCAGCATCCTCTCAGAGGCCTTGCTCTTTTCTGTATCAAGCTGTTCTCTCTGCTGTGTCCCAAACTGTTCTGAGGTCAAACTGTATGTGCTTGCTCACTTCCCCAGGCAGCCCCCTCCTTCCTGATGACACACCAGTGCTGGGGAAAACCTGTTGCTATTGGGCCAACCTGCAGTCTGGCGGGAAATCACCTAAGTGTATTGTGTAACTGCAGACTCATTGTTTTGTGTAAGCTAGAAAACACCAGTGGTTAACCTCTTCTTACCCAGGATGAGTATTACACTTTAAGTCAGATGCAATACCCTGTGGCAACAGAGCCTCAGGGGCGCCACCCCACCTCCTAGTAAATGTAGACCATTCATTCTAGTGAGAAGGATCCTGAAGAAGGTCCTTTCCCACCTCATAAATTCCCATAGTCCTCATGACTAGTAATTTTTTACGATAGTACTGATGAATAAGTTGATGTTAGGATTGGTGGTTCTGTGCTTCCACCCTGGAGTGGATCCGGTCCGCTGTTTCACTACTCCATTATCCTGCTGGCCCAGAAAGAGTACACCATCAGCCCCCCCACCCCCAAGTTACCAGGAAGAGGTCTGTTAAAGCTCAGCCCCCAGAGCACACGCACCGGGAGCTGTGTATAGTGGAGTGATGGGGTGTGTGGAGAAGCGGGGTGGCGTATCTTCTATGGATTTTATTGCCAATGGAAAATGAGACACTATATTTCCAGGTTTAGAGGCAACGCAGGACGCTACTGCAACTAGTTCTAGGCTTTGGTGGAACTGTGTCCATTCTGCTGTGCAGACTTTTTGAGAGTGATTGGGAGGTATTCAATGCCTGATTGTTTCCTCCACCATTAGGGGCCCTTTGCACACTACGACATCGCAGGTGCGATGTCGGTGGGGTCAAATTGAAAGTGACGCACATCCGGCATCGCATGCGACATCGTAGCGTGTAAAGCATTTTTGATATGATTAACGAGCACAAAAGCGTTGTAATCGTATCATCGGTGTAGCGTTGGTCATTTCCATGAATTGGGAAAGACCGATGTTACGATGTTGTTCTTCGTTCCTGCGGCAGCATACATCGCTGTGTGAGAAGTCGCACGAGCAAGGAACATCTCCAACCTGCGTCCCAGCCGGCTATGCGGAAGGAAGGAGGTGGGCGGGATGTTTACGTACCGCTCATCTCCGCCCCTCCGCTTCTATTGGCCGCCTGCCGTGTGACGTCGCTATGATGCCGCACGACCCGCCCCCTTAGGAAGGAGGCGGTTCGCCGGCTAGAGCGACGTCGCAGGGCAGGTGAGTGCATGTGAAGCTGCCGTAGCGATAACGTTCGCTACGGCAGCTATCACCATAATATCGCAGCTGCGATGGGGGCGGGGACTATCGCGCTCGGCATCGCAGCATCGGCTTGCGATGTCGTAGTGTGCAAAGGGCCCCTTTCAACAATTTTCCCAGTCCAGGTCAATCCTGATTATTTCACTTCCTGGGTGGTCGTCAGAGGTGCCAGTAGTGTTTGTCTCTTTTCACTTGGGTTTGGTCCGTTGCTCCCTGTTTTTTTCCTTTCCCTTTGGTTGACTATGCTCCTTGTACTTTTCTGAGATACACTTACATTTTACAGCATCAAAGTGGGGGTCCCCATTGACTTATATGATGTTTGGAGTCCGGGGTCAAGTTAGGGCCCTGAACCAAACATTCAACTAAGATAGGGCTAAACCTGGCGAACTCGAATTTCTACGGGTTCCTTTATCCCTAGTCAGGAGTAGAGATGAGCGAACCGGCCGTGGTTCGGCTCGAGTTCGGTTCGTCGAACGGAGGTCTCGTTCGAGTTCAGTTCGGCGAACGTTCGACGAACCGAACTCGAACCAATAGGAAATAATGGGAGGCAATCACAAACACATAAAAACACATTATAAATGTACACATACAGTTAATAAACATTGCCATAACACTTACCGGTGCCCGCGATCCGTCCTGCACTCTGTCTCCTGCCGCTATTCCATCCGATGATCGCTGAATCCTCCCGGTGACCAGCACTGCCAGCAGTGATGCGGGACCTATCGTGACGTCAAAATAGCCATGTGACCAGTCACGTGGATATTATCTCATTGGCTACAGACTGGTCACATGGCTTTGACGTCATGTCCTGTCCTAGGTCCTGTCATTGCACTCTCCGGTACACGGTGCACATTTGTGTATCGCCGTGTACCGGCGACATGCTCTAGCACACGGTCGACTCCCCGTTCCGTTAGGGACCGGCTGACACAGCCGGTCATTAATGGAGATCACCGTTGCCATAGCAACGCAGTTAGCGGTGACGTCATCGCTAACCGCGGCTCCGGGAATTACATGATCGGAGCACCGTTGCTATGGTACCACGTCTGTCAGCGTTACCGCTGTTACCGCTAACAGCCAGCAGCACTGATCTCTCACGGAGTGAAGGCTGCACGGGAAGCAGCGTCTTCCCCCATGCAGCAGTGATGGAGCAGAGCTGCATTTGTTGAACGAGAAAGACAGAAGACCATGGATCGTGGAGGGCTGACAGGGGGTAATAAAGATGGAGTCTCTAATGTGTCTGTGTATTTATTTCTATTAAAGTATTTTTTCTCTGTGTGGTGTCTTTTTTTTAACCCTTTATTGGAGATTCTTAATGGCCGGGTCAAACGTGCCTGACATTAAGAATCTCTGGCTTAATACTAGCTAGTAAAACAAAGCTAGTATTAACTCATTATTACCCAACAAGCCACCCGGCTTCAGGGCTGTTGGAAGAGTTGGATACAGCGCCAGATGATGGCGCTTCTATGAAAGCGCCATTTTCTGGGGCGTCTGCGGACTGCAATTCGCAGCGGAGGCGCCCAGAAACCTCGGGCTAACCTGTGCTGCGGATTCCAATCCCTAGCTGCCTAGTTGTACCTGGCTGGACACAAAAATGGGGCGAAGCCCACATCATTTGTTTTTTAATTATTTCATGAAATAAGTGAAATAATTAAAAAAAAACGGGCTTCCCTATATTTTTGGTTCCCAGCCGAGTACAAATAGGCAACTGGGGGTTGGAGGCAGCCCGTGGCTGCCTGCTGTACCTGGCTAGCATACAAAAATATGGCGAAGCCCACGTCATTTTTTTGGTGGGCAAAAAACTTCTGCATACAGTCCTGGATGGAGTATGCTGAGCCTTGTAGTTCTGCAGCTGCTGTCTGCTCTTCTCCATACAGACAGACAGCGGCTGCAGAACTACAAGGCTCAGCATACTCCATCCAGGACTGTATGCAGAAGTTTTTTGCCCCCTGAAAAAATTATGTGGGCTTCGCCATATTTTTGTATGCTAGCCAGGTACAGCAGGCAGGTACGGCTGCCCCCAACCCCCAGTTGCCTAATTGTACCCGGCTGGGAACCAAAAATAAAGGGAAGCCCTTTTTTTATTATTTCATGAATTTCATGAAATAATTAAAAAACAAATGACGTAGGCTTCGCCCCATTTTTGTGTCCAGCCAGGTACAACTAGGCAGCTGGGGATTGGAATCCGCAGCACAGGTTGGCCTGAGCTTTCTGGGCCCCACTGCTGCGAATTGCAGTCTGCAGCCGCCTCAGAAAATGGCACTTTCATAGAAGCGCCATCTTCTGGCGCTGTATCCAACTCTTCCAGCACCTGCCTGCTATACCTGGCTAGCATACAAAAATATGGCGAAGCTCACGTCCTTTTTTTGTAGTTTTTGGCAAAAAAAATAAAAAATGCTTCCCTGGATTTTCTATTGCCAGTGAAGGTAACACCAAGCAGTGGGGGTTAGCAGCCAGTAGCTGCTTGGATTACCCTTAGCTAGCAATGCAAAAAATGCAGCGGGAGCCCATATATATTTTTTTTAATTATTTATTTAAATAACTAAAAACAAAATGGGCTTCCCTGTATTTTGATTGCTGGACATCACAGTGCTGTAAAAATATTTTTTTTTAAAAAATGACGTAGCGCTCCGCAGTATTTTTGATTCTCAGCGCAGATAAAGCAGACAGCTATGGGTTGCCACCCCCATCTGCCTGCCGTTACCTTGGTTGGCAATCAAAATACAGGGAAGCCCATTAATTTTTTCTATTTAAAAAATAGTTAAAAAAAAAATGACGTTGGGTCCCCCCATTTTTGATAGCCAGCTAGGGTAAAGCAGACGGCTATAGCCTGAAAACCACAGCTGGCAGCTTTACCGTGGTTGGGGATCCAATGTGGAGGTCCCCCCAGGCTCTTTTTTTATAATTATTTTCTAAATATTAATAATTACACAAAAAAAGTAGGGTCCCCCCCAAATTGGATCACCAGCCAAGGTAAAGCGGACAGCTGTGGTCTGGTATTCTCATTCTCAGGGTGGGAAGGTCCATAGTTATTGGGCCTTCACAGCCTAAAAATAGCAGGCCGCAGGCACCCCAGACGTGGCGCATCCACTAGATGCGCCAATCCTGGCGCTTCACCCCAGCTCATCCCGTGCCCTGGTGCAGTGGCAAACGGGGTAATAAATCGGGTTGATACTAGCTGTAAAGTCACCTGAGATCAAGCCCAGCAGTTTGTGATGTCATGGCGTCTATTAGATACCCAACAACATAAACTGTCAGTACTAACAAAAAAAAAATCGACAAAAGAAATTTATTTGAAAAAACAGTCCCCAAAACATTTCCTCTTTCACCAATTTATTGTAAGAAAAAAAATAAAGGGGTCCCACTACGACTCTGGACCGTCTAGAATATGGGGGGGAGACACTCAGGGAACGTATCCCCCATTTTCTAGGAGTGCAGACCCTTCATGTGAGGAGTGTGGGTGCAATGAATCTGCACTCACTCTCCCCGGGTCCACAGCAGCAGAGTCCATGTGGTAATGGTTGCTACCAAAGCTGCAATGCCCTGCTCATGAGGTAAGGGCCTGCCTAATCAGGAGAACTATTCTACATTTCCAAATATTGGTATTTGCTGATATTATTGCTATTCCACCTACTATATATTGGGGATAGGATCTTGGAGATGGAATACCCCTTTAAGTCCAGTTATCCAGCTGAATGAATACTTAACAACAGAGCTCGCTATTTAGATGTGTTTTCTTGTGGCGTATAACGGACTCTCATATTTGGTAGTCATTTAGCAGGGAAACTATAAAAGCAAGTCCCTCCAGTTGGAAATGTAGTATAGCTCTCCTGATCAATTATGTTCCTTACCTCATGAGCAGGGCATTGCAGCAATAATAATAATTTATTAATTTATATAGTGTTATTAATTCCATAGCGCTGTATGTCTTTGGAGTGTGGGAGGAAACCGGAGTACCCAGAGGAAACCCACGCAAACACGGGGAGAACATACAAACTCCTTGCAGATGGTGTCCTTGTTGAGAATTGAACCCAGGACCTCAGCGCTGCAAGACTGCAGTGCTAACCACTGAGCCACCGTGCCACCCATTTAGCTTACAGATGCATAACCACCACTCACTGTGTCTGAACACAGGAAGCTGAGCTGACAGCCGCTCTGTGCATGCGGCAGCGTCTATTGTGAAGGAGAGGGCCGTGGGGGGATCAACGCTGCACAGGTACCGTGGGACACCGGGGAACACCGATGGGGTTATAGGGGGTGACCTGGCAGGGCCTGGGGAGGAGTTTTCTGTCGCATGTGTCATGGCACATGCGACAGAAATCAGAGGAGTAGGGTGAATGCGGCCGGCGCGCTGCTGTGCGCGCGGCCATCTTGGATTTCTGGGAGGGCATCAGGGGGGGCACTTTGGCGACACCGAGGGACCGGAGGGGACCGGGAGGAGATTTATCATGTTTGTTCATGCCAGATGGGAGATAAATAATTTTTTACCGGCGCTGTCATTTACTGTAACGTGATCATCGGTGTACGGTGTATACCTGTGATCACGTGAGCGGGGACCGGAAAAACCGTCCTGAATCATGATCTCCAGGGTCTCAGCTAGCCCTGAAACCCCGGAGATTTTCTGACGCCGGGGGGCGTTATTCACTTATTTCTGCCTGCTGTTTATAAACGGCAGATCAGAATAAGGCTACATTAACACGACCGATCCACTTTTGCGGTCTGAAAAAAACAGTCCGTTTTTTTTCACGGGTGCATCCGTGTGGCATCCGTTTCCGTTCCGTAGACGGTCCGTATGTCATCTGTTTGCCATCCGTGTGCCTTCCGTTTTTTTTGTGTACTGCAAAAAAACTGAAGGAGGGAAAATACATAAATTTACCCAGGATCCATAGCTTCAACCTACATGAGACGGTCACATGTTCACTCCAGTGCCATTTTCTACTGCTTTTCACAGCGTAGAGCGCACTGGTGATTTTCTTGTGCTAGTACACTTCATATCAGTCTTTTCTGTCATTATAATGGCAGAAAGACACATAATGTCCCACTCTCCTGCATTTTGTAATTTTGCACCCTTTGGTGCCTTTCATGTGGCACTAAGGGGTGCTTAGCTTTGTATTTAGCCAAAAAAATGAAAAAAAAATGACGTAGGGTTCCCCCTATTTTTGTAGCAAGCTAGGGTAAAGCAGACGTCTGCAGCCTGCAGACCACAGCTGGCAGCTTCACCTTGGCTGGTAATCCAAAACTGAGGCACCCCACGCTGTTATTTTAAATTAAATAAATAATTAAAAAAAAAAAACACGTAGGGGTCCCCCCAAAATTGGATCACCAGCCAAGGTAAAGCAGACAGCTGGGGTCTGATATTCTCAGACTAGGGAGGTCCATGGTTATTGGACTCTCGCCAGCCTAAAAATAGCAGGCCGCAGCCGCCCCAGAAGTGGCGCATCCATTAGATGTGCCAATCCTGGTGCTCCGCCCCAGCTCATCCCGTGCCCTGGTGCGGTGGCAAAGGGGGTAATATATGGGGTTAATACCAGATGTGTAATGTCACCTGGCATCAAGCCCTGGGGTTGGTGAGGTCAGGCGTCTATCAGATACCCGACATCATCAACCCAGTCAGTAATAAAAAAAAAATAGATGACAAACACATTTTTATTTGAAAAAACACTCCCCAATACATTCCCTCTTTAACCAATTTATTAGAAAGAAAAACAAATCCAGGTCTGGTGTAATCCAAGGGGTTGCCATGACGATCCACACTGTCCCAGTCAATGAAGAGCAGGATGTTCCCCATTGGCTGGGAGATCAGTGCAGTGACCTGAGCTAACATCAATCGGTCAGCCCAGGTCACTGCAGGGGATGACAAGTGCTGCTGTCAGCGAGGTACATTACCTGCGCTGATCTCTTGCACTGCTGACAGCCCCTGTCACTGAGTTCAATGACCGCCGCCTTCACAGCCAAGTATCGCGAGAGGCCCGTGACGTCACCGCTAGTCAGTCTCGGGTCGGAAGCGAGAGAAGGTGATGTGACAAGCGGCGGCCATGGAGGACAGTGACAGCGCTGAGGTCAGGACTTCATCACCGCAGGTAAGCCGAGCAGGACCATGTGTGCAGAGTACTGGTGGGCGGAGCCATGTGTGCTGGCGGCGGAGTGCGAAGTGGGTGGCGCTGAGGACGTCAGTGTCGTGTGTGTGTGTATGTATGTGTACATGCCGCGTGCAGGAGGGGGCGGAGCGAGCTGAGCGGGGAAGTGTGGGCTTCCTGCACATAACTAGGATAAACATCGGGTTACTAACCAAAGCGCTTTGGTTGGATACCCGATGTTTATCTTGGTTACCAGCTTCTGGCAGGCTGCCAGCGATGGCTCCTGCACACTGTAGCTGTAAAAAGCCCTGCTTTTTTGCTGCTAGAACCGTTCTCGAACGTATCTAGAACTATCGAGCTTTAGCAAAAAGTTCAAGTTCTAGTTCGATCTAGAACAGCCCCCAAAATCACTCGAGCCGCGAACTGGAGAACCTCGAACCACGAACCGAGTACAGTAGCTCAATGTCCAGGTCACGGATAAAAGATATTTTTGACCATTGTCCACAAATATTTAGATTCAAATCCCGTAAAATATATTGCTGGTTTTACAAAATCTCTTCCTTCAGAAATACCAAATCAATTATTCCTGGAAATATGTCAGTAGTGATTGAAATGATTTGTGGGGGAGGGGGTGTACTGACAACACGTCATTACTCCTGGGGATCTGCAAAAGGAAGATAAGAAATTGCAAGGAAGAAATGATTAATGTTTCTTCAATGGAAAAATGAAACAAGAGTGTAACTGACTTGAGGTAAAGTTAAGGCCCCGTTACACGCAACGACGTATCTAACGATATATCGCCGGGGTCACGGATTCCGTGACGCACATGTGGCATCGTTAGCGATGTCGTTGCGTGTGACAGCAAGGAACGACCGTTAACGATGGAAAATACTCACCTTATCGTCCATTGTTGACACGTCATCCCTTTTCCAAAAATCGTTGCTTGTAGAGGACGCAGGTTGTTCGTCGTTCCCGAGGCAGCACACATCGCTATGTGTGACACCGCAGGAACGAGGAACAACATCGTACCTGCGGCCGCACGCAATGAGGAAGGAAGGAGGTGGGCGGGATGTTCCGGCCTCTCATCTCCGCTCCTCCGCTTCTATTGGGCGGCCGCTTAGTGACGTTGCTGTGACGCCGCACGATTCGCCCCCTTAGAAAGGAGGCGGTTTGCCAGACACAGCGACGTCGCTAGGCAGGTAAGTCTGTGTGACGGCTCCTAACGATATTGTGCGCCACGGGCAGCGATTTGCCCGTGACGCACAAACGACGGGCGGGTAACACCCCCTTTGAAGGTGGAAATTGATGGCTTGTGGTCAATAAAATGTAAGGGAGTGATGCCTCACACTGGGCAAGCACAGATGTGTGGGGGCATCTCTGACAGTACACTGGAGGCTGGACGTAACAGCACAACTGAAGCTAACATGGCCCGATCCTGCCACTGGCCCAAGCTTTGGTTTCAGTATTTTTCTTTTGTCATAAAATTGGAACAAAGGGGATTTAAAACTGCCCTCCTTGATTGTAGTGTGTCAATAATGAAAAAAAAATGTGTTATTAAAGTGTTGTACTGAATTATATCAAGGATCTATCAATTCTAAGTCACACTGACTATGCAGCTCCTGCACCTCCCTGTCACAAATCTTTGGAGACTGAGGTGGCTCTCCCATTTTCAAGGTACTTCAGTGTTGCATTCGTACTCCCAATTCAGATTTACGCCTTTTTATACCTATGTATAATGATCAGCTGTCTGCCTTGATTTCCTATATCTAGGCTATAAAACCCTAAACTGGCCACTGCTTTCGTTGCCCTTTTATAGTGCCCCCCGAGTACATCAATAATGTTACGTGATAGCTGCAAGACATAATGGGGAAGGCAACATGTGAAATGGTGCCAGGATATTGTGCAGATCTGAAAATTGTTTAAAATGCAGAGCATCCGAGCATGGTAGTGCTCACTCATCACTAGTTACAAGTACTGAGCACCTGAGCATGGTAGTGCCCGCTCATCACTAGTTACCAGTACTGAGCACCCGAGCATGGTAGTGCCCGCTCATCACTAGTTACGAGTACTGAGCACCTGAGCATGGTAGTGCCCGCTCATCACTAGTTACGAGTACTGAGCACCCGAGCATGGTAGTGCCCGCTCATCACTAGTTATGAGTACTGAGCACCCGAGCATGGTAGTGCCCGCTCATCATTAGTTACGAGTACTGAGCACCCGAGCATGGTAGTGCCCGCTCATCACTAGTTACGAGCACCCGAGCATGGTAGTGCTAATATGACGCCTTGGACTAACCAGGTAGTCACAGGTAGGCCCTTGCATTACACCCGTTCTCCTAATAAGGTGTCATCAGCCAACCTTAAAACCCTAGTCACCTCCCTCAGGGCTTGATGAACACACCAGGGGTCATGCCCAGGTGGTTGGACACGCCCACCTAGAAGTTCACAAGTCCTGAGGCAGGAAAACACGAGGAGATGAGTGAGGAAGTTGAAGGGAGATGAGTTGGAGTGTCAGTGAGTGGAGGAGTAAAGTCTGACAGGTGTCTGGGTCGTAGCCTGGACACCTTTTGGCTAGGAGGCAGACAGTGGTCTCAGCCTGCAGGAGCCAGGAAGACGGCTTGGTGGAAAAGTAAGGGACCGGGACAGGGTAGTGGCCCGCCGGTACCGAACCGGGGAACCGACTGAAAACTGGAGCACAAAGGGGGGTACTCAGACCCTGAAACGAGGTCCAGAAACTACTGGACTGAGTTAATTAACTGATTGAGGTCTGGACTTTAGGTCCTTTCCCACCCAAGTCCCGACTGAAGACAACAGCCCACCGAGAGGGATAGAAAGCCACCGCTCAGGCATAGAGATCCCACGGGCCAGCGTCTGTAAGCAAAGGGCTCTCTTGACATATACAAAGCCGGGGAGCGGACTCCTGTTGCGGAAGCGTAGGCAGTCAACAGCTACACAACAAGGTACAGGAGAAAGGCGGAGACCACCAACCGGGTGAGGGATCAGACGCAGCCGGCTGCGGGCACCGACCACTATCATCTTGGTTTACCAAAAACTTGTGTGTGTCAATCATCGTGAGTACAACAGTGCCCTCGGGCCGCGAGCCCTGCACCGCCCCACACCAACACCTGCTTCCCCAACGAGTCCCGGGGCCATCACCCCTATCCACGGAGGGGTTAACACCTTGCTGAGCAACATCTCCCCCAGGTGCCCAGTAAACAGCAGCGGCGGTGTCCATCTTCACCACAACCCGTGGGTGGCGTCACAAACTTAACCAAACCACAGCCCCGGCCGTAAACCTACATCCCCTCCAAAGCGCCAGTCCCCTTTCAGAGCAAAGTAACCGGAGGAGCTCGAGCCACCCGCCGACGAGCCCGGATCCAAGCGGCTCGGCTGCAGCCGAGCGCGAGGCGGTACACTTCTGACGCCCTGGACTAGCCAGGTAGTCACAAACACAACATCTCACACACCCCCTCCCCTGGTTAGGCAACAACAGTCAAACAAAATCCTTTTTGCCGTCCTCCAAGCTTGATGTCCACACCAGGTGGGACGGAGCCAGGTGGTTGGCCCCACCCACCGAGGAGTTAACAGGCCTGGAGGCGGGAAAAGTAGTCAGTTTAAGTTTGGAGTTGAAAGTGACAGGATAGAAACTGTTGGTGTCTGGGTAGGAGCCCAGGCACATACAGAAAGGTCGGCAGACGGTGGTGGCCGTCTGCAGGAGTGGGTGCAGGTCAGTGGAATTGTAGGACCGGGGACGGACGGTGGCCCTGGGAAGCAGATCTGTACCAAGCACAAAGGCAGGGCCATCAGACCCCGACCAGGCTAGGAGCCACCGAAAATGGTCAAATCTGATAGTGACCGGGACCCCAGGGGTTCCCTCACACCCAAGACCCAACAGAAGGCAACAGTCCACACCGTGAGGATAGAAGGCCACCGCCATAGGCTAGAGATCGGAGTCAATACATTCTACAATAGTGCAGGGAAAGACGGCCACCATCAACCTGTCCGGGGAGAGCAAAGACACTGCAGCCGGCTGCGGGACCCGTCCATCCAGCCGTTTGGTTTACCAGAGACTCTGTGAATTTGTGCCTGAGTGAGTACAACCCTGCACCACAACCCTACTGCCTCCCCGTACCACCACCAGGCCCTGGGATCACCAACCTCTACCCACGGAGGGGGAACCAACACCTAGCTGCTCTCCACCATCGTTCCCGGGAATCCCGTCACGAGCAGCGGTGGTGCCTACTATCACCACGACCCGTGGGTGGCGTCACGAACTATCTCCCAAAAATCACCCAACACCCCTTTTCACTCGGGGGCGAGGAGCGCTGCTCAAGTCCCCGGGTCCGGCCCACCGCTCGAGCCACCGAGCAGCAGCAGCCCCGGACCCGAGCATAGCGCGCGCGGACCCTCCGCCCGCAACACACTCACTAGTAGATACCAGTTGTGCAGTACATATAAGAGATTACAGAAAGACATAGATCATAACTTACTCTGCCACCTTTACAAAAATGCGCAGATATCCATTTTAAAAGTATTACAGGGCAAGATTCGCCCAGAGCCATTGCCTGATGAAGTTCACCTTCAGCAGTATGATAAGTCATCCTCTTCAGCCGGTTACGATTTCACCACTTTCTGCTTTTCCAAATGATGGTGCCTCGGAGATATTAATCCACTGCCATTTTTACTGCGCGTGTCCTTCTAGTTCTTTATTTCTATTCTCCCTCTTTGTTGTCGATGATAGTGCATCTTTCGAGGCTAAAACACTGACCACAAAAGATCATCTCTAAAACCTTTCATTCTTTTCTTCCTCTGCAGTAGAAAGTTCAATTTGCTCTGTTCAGAGATGGTTCCTCAGGGGCATCTGCTGTGATGAAGCAGAACAAAAAAAGTCATGAACCAGCTAAAAAGAAAAAAAATAAAGATGTCAAAGCGGCTCAACTTTCCGGAGAACACATTCATTATTCTAACCAACGTGGCTCCTGCGATGAAGGAATCCTGTCACCGGTGTCGGCCTTCAAGAGTGATTTGTCTCCTGTTTGACGCTTTCAGAAGTTGACATGGTGGCCTTATATCTGTCGGAGAAGCTAATAATACCGATGCTACATCATTCAGCCGGAAGAAAAGCCGGAGAAATGTTTCCAGCCCAGGACAACAAGGAAGAAGCTTTGTTTATCAAAGTATAATGCTTTATAGGCCGGTGCCAAAAAGTTTTCGACAAAGAAAATGTTGACAAGTCATAGCGAGACGATGAGGGATTATCAAGGAGGACCATTGTCAATACTTTATGCTGAAGATTTTAGAATTAAAGATTATATTGAAAAATGTAACTTTTCAAAACTTTTTTTAAAGGCTAATATCAGATACATAAAAGTTAAAGATTTTTCTGCCCCTACATGCAAGAATATAATTACTATAATACTGCCCCTATGTACAAGAATATAACTACTATAATACTGCCCCCTATATACAAAAATATAACTACTATAATACTGCCCCCTATATACAAGAATATAACTACTATAATACTGCCCCCTATATACAAGAATATAACTACTATAATACTGCCCCTATGTACAAGAATATAACTGCTATAATACTGCTCCTATATACAAGAATATAACTGCTATAATACTGCTCCTATATACAAGAATATAACTACTATAATACTGCTCTCTATGTACAAGAATATAACTACTATAATAGTGCCCCTATGTACAAGAATATAACTACTATAATACTGCCCCCTATGTACAAGAATATAACTACTATAATACTGCCCCCTATATACAAGAATATAACTACTATAATACTGCCCCTATGTACAAGAATATAACTGCTATAATACTGCTCCTATATACAAGAATATAACTGCTATAATACTGCTCCTATATACAAGAATATAACTACTATAATACTGCTCTCTATGTACAAGAATATAACTACTATAATAGTGCCCCTATGTACAAGAATATAACTACTATAATACTGCCCCCTATGTACAAGAATATAACTACTATAATACTGCCCCTATGTACAGAATATAACTACTATAATACTGCCCCTATGTACAGAATATAACTACTATAATACTGTCCCTATGTACAAGAATACAACTACTATAATACTGCTCCCTATGTACAAGAATATAACTACTATAATACTGCCCCTATGTACAAGAATATAACTACTATAATACTGCTCCTATGTACAAGAATATAACTACTATAATACTGCCCCTATGTACAGAATATAACTACTATAATACTGTCCCTATATACAAGAATATAACTACTATAATACTGCCCCCTATATACAAGAATATAACTACTATAATACTGCCCCCTATGTACAAGAATATAACTACTATAATACTGCCCCCTATGTACAAGAATATAACTACTATAATACTGACCCTATGTACAAGAATATAACTACTATAATACTGCCCCTATGTACAAGAATATAACTACTATAATACTGCCCCTATGTACAAGAATATAACTACTATAATACTGCTCCTTTGTACAGGAATATAACTACTATAATTCTGTTCCTGTACAAGAATATAACTACTATAATATTGCCCCTATGTACAAGAATATAGCTACTATAATACTGCCCCTATGTACAAGAATATAACTGCTATAATACTGCCCCCTATGTACAAAAATATAACTGCTATAATACTGCCCCCTATGTACAAGAATATAACTACTATAATACTGCCCCTATGTACAAGAATATAACTGCTATAATACTGCTCCTATATACAAGAATATAACTATTATAATACTGTCCCTATATACAAGAATATAACTACTACAATACTGTCCCTATATACAAGAATATAAGTACTATAATACTGCCCCCTATGTACAAGAATATAACTACTATAATACTGCTCCTATGTACAAGAATATAACTACTATAATACTGCCCCCTATATACAAGAATATAACTACAATAATACTGCCCCCTATATACAAGAATATAGCTACTATAATACTGCCCCTATGTACAAGAATATAACTGCTATAAAACTGCTCCTATATACAAGAATATAACTACTATAATACTGTCCCTATATACAAGAATATAACTACTACAATACTGTCCCTATATACAAGAATATAACTGCTATAATACTGCCCCCTATATACAAGAATATAACTACTATAATACTGTCCCTATATACAAGAATATAACTACTACAATACTGTCCCTATATACAAGAATATAACTACTACAATACTGTCCCTATATACAAGAATATAACTGCTATAATACTGCCCCCTATATACAAGAATATAACTACTATAATACTGCCCCCTATGTACAAGAATATAACTACTATAATACTGCCCCCTATGTTCAAGAATATAACTACTATAACACTGCCCCTATGTACAAGAATATAACTACTATAATACTGCCCCTATGTACAAGAATATAACTACTATAATACTGCCCCTATATACAAGAATATAACTACTATAATACTGCTCCTATGTACAAGAATATAACTACTATAATACTGCCCCTATATACAAGAATATAACTACTATAATACTGTCCTCTATGTACAAGAATAGAACTACTATAATACTGCCCCTATATACAAGAATATAACTACTATAATACTGCCTCTATGTACAAGAATATAACTACTATAATACTGCTCCTATATACAAGAATATAACTACTATAATACTGCCCCCTATGTACAAGAATATAACTACTATAATACTGCCTCTATGTACAAGAATATAACTACTATAATACTGCCTCTATGTACAAGAATATAACTACTATAATACTGCCTCTATGTACAAGAATATAACTACTATAATACTGCCCCTATGTACAAGAATATAACTGCTATAATACTGCCCCTTTGTATAGGAATACACAGTAAGTACTATATAACTTTACTGTATAATTTTGTGCTGATTTCTCGTGCGTTTCTTGGGTTCGGCGTGTTCTCCTCTTGATGCTTTTCCATACGTTGCTTTCTATATTGCTGCCATTTACTTTGTGTAATTATATGCTATTATATTAGATTGTGGGAATAGGCTTCATATTTTCATTTAGCAAAATAGCAGATGGATTTTCGGGCCGCGGTGATTACGGCTTTTTAAAAACAAGTTGTCTTGGAAGTGGCATTCGCATTCCTCACATTAATAAGCAGTTAATTGCCGGGTTGAGTCACAGGACGTACGTGCGTAGGATATTTCCTGAATTAAAACGGGACTTGGTTTTATGCGGAACGATAAACTTGTTATCATTTTATCCAAGCCCATGGAAATGTCAGTCATTCATAATTACCCAGAAGGCTGTGCTGCCGCTGCACCTTGCCATCTATTACAAGCCGCACTATTTTACTCTGCAGGGACGGGGCCAAGTAATGTAGATTAATCGCAAAAATAGGACATCAGAATTGAGAGATGACTCATAAAAGAGATTGGATAACAAAATGTGAAATATTATTAATGATATTAAACCTTCTTTTTATTGTAGTTGATTTATAAGTTTTGCTGTACAGCCTAGGACAGAATGAGCAGAGTCATCTCATTATCGACCAGGTGAATTAAAGAGGTTTTCCAGGGATAAAATATAAGTGGTTTCATCTCTTGATAAGTCATCCATATTAGATCATTTGGGGTCCGACATCCAACACCTTCATTGATCAGATGTTTTTAGCATTGTTGACCACAATGATGCTCTGGTACAATCTGAAGTCACAGTGGGCAACCACATTACAAAATGTGATCACCCGCTGAGGCTTCAGGCAGACACTGACAGAGTCACAGTGATGAGTGATGATGTCATTGAGTTTATCTTTGGTTATAGTTGGAGGTTCCAAAAGTTCCCCACCTGTGACCGCAGGTGTAGTCACCTCAGGTGAGCTCATTGATGTCAGTGACCTCACCTCAGAGCAACTCGTTGATCTTAGTGACCTCACCTCAAGTAAACTGATTGATCTTAGTGACCTCACCTCAGATGAACTCATTGATCTCAGTCACCTCACCTCAAGTGAACTGATTGATCTTAGTGACCTCACCTCAGGTGAACTCATTGAGCTCAGTAATCTCATCTAAGGTGAAGTAATTGATCTCAATGTCCTCACCTCAGGTGAACTCATTGATCTCAGTGAAGTCAGCTAAGGTGAAGTCATTGATCTTAATGACCACACGTCAGATGAACTCATTGATCTCAGTGACCTCACCTTAGGTGAATTAATTGATCTCACTGACCTCACCTCAAGTGAACTCATTGATCTTGGTGAACTCACCTCAGGTGAACTCATTGATCTCAGTGTCCTCACCTCAGATGAACTCATTGATCTCAGTCACCTCACTTCAAGTAAACTGATTGATCTTAGTGACCTTACCTCAGGTGAACTCATTGATCTCAGTGATCTCATCTAAACTGAAGTCATTAATCTCAATGACCTCACCTCAGATGAACTCATTGATCTTAGTGATCTGTCCTCAGATGAACTCATTGATCTCAGTCACCTCACTTCAAGTAAACTGATTGATCTTAGTGACCTTACCTCAGGTGAACTCATTGATCTCAGTGATCTCATCTAAGCTGAAGTCATTAATCTCAATGACCTCACCTCAGATGAACTCATTGATCTTAGCGATCTGTCCTCAGATGAACTCATTGATCTCAGTGACCTCACGTCAGGTGAACTCATTGATCTCAGTGACCTCACCTCAGGTAAACACATTAAGTTCAATGAGACCTGCATCTCCTGGCAGAAAAGCACGTTTTTTTGCCAAGAGATGCATATTTGATGCTGGATTTTGTACATTAAAGTCCTGCACCAAATCTACATCTACTGGAAAAAAAATGCATCTAAATGAGATGTGGTTTTAATGTGATATTGATGTTTTTTTTGCCGGGAGATGCAGATTTGGTGCAGCAATTTGATGTATAAATTCCACCATCTGCATCTCCTGTTTCGACACCGTTTCAGTGTGGTTTTCTGCCAGGAGATGCACATTTGGTGCAGAAATTTGGAACAGACATTTATACACTAAATTTATGCAATAAAATCTGCATCTTCTGGCGAAAAAATGAACCAAATCACAATGTAGTTTTAATGCATTTTTTGCCAGGAGATGCAGATTTGGTGCAGGAATGTCTGCAACCATATATTCAATGAGCACACGTTGCCTAACCAAGTAATCCGACATTGAGTTCAACGACTTCACCTGACCTCAGGTGAACTCAGTGATGGTACCACTCACAGCTGCAGTTCAGTCACTGTATCCACTGCGCACTGCAACATCAGATGTAGTAGAACTGGGATCGTTGTGGAACATAGAGTAGATAACATAGGACTTGCAGGGGTGCTTATGGGGTTAAATAAATTAAATTAGTGAAAGAGGGTGGTTTTTGTTTTTTTTAAATTAAGGATTTTTCTCTGTGTGTTTGTGTTTTATTTATTTTGACTTACAGGATTAGTAATGTGGAGGTCTCATAGACCCCTATCCATTACTATTTCAGGGCTTGATGACAGCTGACAAATGTCAGCTGTAATTAACCCCTTATATTATCCCCTGCCACCGCACCTGTGCAATCGGGATGAGCTAGGTAAAGTGCTGGAATTGTCGCATCAAATGGATCCAATAATTCTGAAAGCTGCAGGCTGCTATTTTTAGGCTGTGGAGGTTACAATAACTATGGGCCTCCCCGGGCTAAGAATACCAGCCTCCAGCTGTCAGCTTTATCTTGGCAGGTATCAAAATTGGGGGGATTTTTAAAATTATTTGTTAATTATAATTATTTATTTTAAAAAGCCACATGGGGTCTCTATTATTTCGATACAAAGCGAATATATTGTGCACAGCTAGGGGCTGCAGAATGTAGCCATCTGCTTTATCTGCACTGGGTATCTACTCTATGTATACAGTGCAGATACTTTCCGTTTTATGTAATTAATTGCTTTCATTTAATAATTTCAGCAAATGTCTGAAGCTGAGATGATCACAGATGGACAGCAGCGAGAGATCATTGCTGGCTGTGGTGATGGATAAATCGCTGCTGGCTCAGTATGAATTCAGTGTTTGAGCTCTTCCTGAACACAGAGCTACAGCATCAACACCATTTACTTCTGCTTCTTGTTCTTAGTCTCAGGCCTTGTATTTTTTATTTGTACTGTTGAGTGTTTTTTTTCTCTTATTGTCATTTCAAATTTGCTTTTTTTTTTAGAAAGAATAATCCATCTTTTGCTTGACATTTTATTTACTAAATGCCTGTTTGCAGCAAGTGACTTTTGTAATCCCTTGTAACTAGTGATGAGCGAGCACTACCATGCTCGGGTGCTCTGTACTCGTAACTAGTGATGAGCGAGCACTACCATGCTAAGGTGCTCAGTACTTGTAACTAGTGATGAGTGGGCACTACCATGCTAAGGTGCTCAGTACTGGTAACTAGTGATGAGCGGGCACTACCATGCTCGGGTGCTCAGTACTGGTAACTAGTGATGAGCGAGCACTACCATGCTCGGGTGCTCTGTACTCGTAACTAGTGATGAGCGAGCACTACCATGCTAAGGTGCTCAGTACTTGTAACTAGTGATGAGTGGGCACTACCATGCTAAGGTGCTCAGTACTGGTAACTAGTGATGAGCGGGCACTACCATGTTCAGGTGCTCAGTACTGGTAACTAGTGATGAGCGGGCAATACCATGCTCAGGTGCTCAGTACTGGTAACTAGTGATGAAAGGGTACTACCATGCTCGGGTGCTCAGTACTGGTAACTAGTGATGAGGGGGCACTACCATGCTCAGTAATGGTAACTAGTGATGAGCGGGCACTACCATGCTCGGGTGCTCAGTAATGGTAACTAGTGATGAGCGGGCACTACCATGCTCGGGTGCTCTGTACTGGTAACTAGTGATGAGCAGGCACTACCATGCTCGGGTGCTCAGTACTCGTAACTAGTGATGAGCGAGCACTACCATGCTCAGGTGCTCGGTACTCGTAACTAGTGAAGAGCGGGCACTATTATGCGCGGGAGCTCAGTACTCGTAACTAGTGATGAGTGAGCACAACCATGCTCGGGAGCTCAGTACTCGTAATCATGTAAGTAAAAAGAAATAAACACAAAACACAGAGACAAATTCTTTATTTAAAAGAGCCCCTCTTTTTCCAATTTATTAACCCCCAAAACATCCCTGCAGAGCTGACGTAATCCACAGACATGACGTCCCACGATGATGACAGCTCTGCTACATCTGAGGGCGCAGTGCACGGTCACATTAGAAAACGTGACCAATCACTGCAGCCTGAAGGACACACTTATTTTGCCGCAGCTGTGAGCAGTGATGTCAGTGAGTTCACTTGACATCACAGCTGGTGGTTCCAACAGTCCCCCACCTGTGACCGCAAATGAACTACATTAACCATGACATACAAAGCCATGCACAACCTGTCTCCTCCTTACATCTGTGACGTAGTCTCCCGGTACCTACCTGCACGCAACCTCAGATCCTCACAAGATCTCTTTCTCTACTCCTCTCTTATCTCCTCTTCCCACAATCGCGCGCAAGATTTCTCCTGTGCCTTCCCTATACTCTGGAAAGCTCTACCTCAGCATATCAGACTCTCCCCTACCGTGGAAAGCTTCAAGAGGAACCTCAAGACTCATCTCTTCCAACAAGCCTACAACCTACAATAACCCTCAGTCAAGTACACCACTGCGCAACCAGCTCTGTCCTCACCTATTGTACCATCACCCATTCCCTGTAGACTGTGAGCCCTCATGGGCAGGGTCCGCTCTCCTCCTATACCAGTCTGTTTTGTACTGTTAATGATTGTTGTACGTATACCCTATTTCACTTGTAAAGCGACAAGGAATAAATGGCGCTATAATAATAAATAATAATAATAATAATAACTCCCCTCAGGTGAACTCGGTTGAACTCAGTGACCACACCTCAGGTAAACCTATTGAGTTCTTTTCAACTTCAAATTTTTTACAGCAAACGTTTCCCATCTTTGGAACCAATATTTAATGATTATCAAGAATGAGGAAAAGTAGATTCTTGTGAATGAAAAATGGACATCAAGGAAAGATGAAGGACAACATCAGTAGAGCAGTTTAAAGCTTTGGCAAATTGAAAACAAGATTTTCAGGATACACTTCTCATATGGACCATAGAAATATGTGATTAGATCTATACATATGTAAAAAGACATTGATGAGATATTGGAGGAATTTTCCATAGTGTGCAAGGTACTAGCTGTCCACATTTGTGCATCTTTTGGGATCCAACTCTTAGAACCATTATTATCGATCTTGAGGTTGTATGCAGCTATCTCTGACAATAGAGCTGTAGCGTTTATTGGTGGCCACCGATCTTTCTAACAGATGTTTTAGAGCCTCTTTTTAAAGATGGGTCAGGGTCCTATGGGATGGACCACCAATGATCAGTTTGGGCGGCTACTTTATGAAAAGGTCTGGAGGTCCTCAAGTTTCCAGGCCAGTTCCTAACATAATCTCTAAAGAATGAGTTGCTCTATGAAGCCCCTTCTTACTTTCGATAGTCATTGCGTTTATTGGTGGCCACCGATCTTTCTAACAGATGTTTTAGAGCCTCTTTTTCAAGATGGGTCAGGGTCCTATGGGTTGGACCACCAATGATCAGTTTGGGCGGCTACTTTATGAAAAGGTCTGGAGGTCCTCAAGTTTCCAGGCCAGTTCCTAACATAATCTCTAAAAAATGAGTTGCTCTATGAAGCCCCTTCTTACTTTCGATAGTCATTGCCCAACTATCAGCCCGAATAGCTTTGCCAATAGTTTCTTTCATAGAACAATGTCTTCTTTCTGGGACTGTTATTGTCTCGTCAATGTTCTATTCCTCTGTAAACTCTTCTCTCACGGCCCAGATGTCTCTCCATTCTTGACGTCGTTAACAGAATGTGAACGCCGCTTGTTTTCTTTCTTTTTTATAAAACCCATTAATACATGTAATGATGGTGGTGGTGGGGGGGGCACATTTAGACATTATTAAGACATTTCTTGTCACTGCTTCGTAAAACAAGGAAATCATCGTTCTGGATTGAATGGAAACTCGCTTCTTGGTTAATTCCAGCATGCTCTGTACAAGTTGACAGCTGCAGAAAATTATTCTATTGTATTAAATTTTTGTGCCGTGCACCTGTCAGTGAAGAATTAGTCATATCGAGATGTTTCGTTGGGTTTTTTATAGTGCATTAAATGTCTCACCAAGTGGAATAATTCTGCTTAAATGATCGTGTTGTCATGACCCTCACAACTCCAAGTTCAGTGCAAATTTGAGATTGGACACCATACAAATAGCAAAATCTGACCCCTTCCTAGTAGTTCTTCAAGTAGTGCCATCAACAAGACAGGTGGGTGCTTGTTGACCTTCCTACCCATGTATGGCCCAACAAAAAGGGATGTTTGGCCCTTGGGATGCTTGCCCTTTTTATTCTAGGCTAATTTGGAGGTCCCTTAAAAGAGAGACAGTGCAGGCTCACACTCCAATGGAGCTATTATCCTGGGCAGTAAGGGGATAACCGGGGACCCGGGCTCCTAGACTGGCCCTCAGGCTAGGAAGCCCTATCTGTTCCTTATCCCAGAGGTACTTCTGATGGTTAAAAGGTCTGTACCGCCAGCCTAGCCCTGTTCCTGGCCATCCTAGCTTTAATACCCCCTCTTCCCCACTCCTGGGGAGGGCAGGAGTGATTAATCCCAGGACAGGGAATAACCAAAATCAAACTCACTGCAAGCACACACTGACGTATAGACAATACATGCTCAGGGGGAAATAGAGAGCAGGAATATTTCCACAACACATCAAATAATGCACAGAAGATATATAGCAACTGGAACACCACAGCACAGGGACCAGTATAGCTATAACTGGCTTGGGAGGACCAAATCAACCAACTTAAAAGGGCATGGAGTAACTGTGATAGGTCTTTCACAATATGTGACTCCAGAGACAATTACTAGGGTAGCAGAAAGTAACTCCTGCAAGACTGAATCTAAGAGAACACAGATTCGTTGACACCTGAGCCTGTCTGAGAAACTAAGAAGCCTAACAAGATCAGCAGACATGTGCGGAGGGAGGCGACCAAGGACACACCAGTACGTCCTTGGTTGTAAAGGGGTTAATAATGTTATTCCAGTAGTAGGGGCTGTCACTCTACCATTCACTTGTTGTAGATTAGTTCTATACTGACTAGACACACCGGCCCACACTGTAACACTACCACCATCAAGGACTCATCTGGTGACAACAGTGGCTGATGCACAACGCTCTCCTTGACGTCTCCACCATCGTTGGCGGCCATTATTTCTGCTCAGTATGAATTGACTTTCATCAGTGAAAAAGCACTAAAGCCTGCTTTACACCTTATGATATCACATACGATATCGTATGCGATCGTACCCGCCCCCATCGTATGTGCGGCACATTCAATTTGTTGACCGTGTCGCACAAACTATTATTTGCTGTCACGCGTACTTACCTTCCATACGACCTCGATGTGGGCGGCGAACATCCACTTCCTGGAGTGGGAGGGACGTTCGGCGTCACAGCGATGTCACACGGCAGCCGGCCAATAGAAGCGGAGGGGCGGAGATGAGCGGGACATAAACATCCCGCCCACCTTCTTCATTCCACATTGCCGGCGGGAGCCGCGGGACGCAGGTAAGCTGCAGTTCATCGTTCCCGGGGTGTCACACGGAGCGATGTGTGCTGCCCCGGGAACATTGAACAACCTGACGTTCAATTTTTAGTAATTGAACGACGTGCATGCGATCAACGTTTTAACGTTCAATCGCAATCGGACGTAGCTGTCACATGCTACAATGTAACTAACGATGCCGGATGTGCGTCACTTACGACGTCACCCCGCCGACACATCGTTAGATAAATTGTAGTGCGTAAAGCCCGCTTAAGACTCACTGGTCCCTCATCCAGTGTAGATGAGGCCTGTGCCTGGTGGTGTGATCAGGGACCTTGCATGTTATCTAGCACGTAGTAGACCATACTGATCTAAGTAGTTTTGAATTGTCTGATATGACACTTGGATGCATTTCACCTCTCTGAAATGTGCCTGGAGTTGTGTGACATTCATCATGAGGTTCTGAAGGGCATTTTTCACAATGAAATGATCACCAGTGTGGGATGTGGCCAAAGAAAATCCACTTCTCTTCCTTTCATTGACTCTTCCAGTCTCTCTGTGTCTCTGTACAACTTGGTTGTGACACTCTGTGACACTCTAAGCTTAGTGGCCACTTCAAACATCCTGCTTGAAGCCTCGCAATTGACGTGGTACTGCTGATCAATTGTTTCATTATTAGGTGTTGCCTTGGTCTCATGATGTCCCAATGTGAACAGGATAATGAGGAGGACGGTTTAATACCAATTCTAATTGAGCCCTAAAACTTATTGGGCAATTGCAATTGAGCTCCTTGTTAGAGAACCGCAAGTTGTGCAAAAAGTCCTGAAATATTGCACAGTTGGACATGAGCATCAAAAGCTTAGCGAAGGTCACAGTAAGGTCACCTGAAAAGGTTAGAGGGCATTTTAGGATCATCCTGAAACTTCACCCAAATCCAAATTATCGCTAATTTTTTGTGAGTAGTATATATATAATTAGAGATTACGTAAACCAATCTACAGGATCCAGTCCATCAGCCATGTCAATAATCTGTGGTCTCTTAATACAAGAAGAGACTTATGACACATTATGCAATGTGATAGTGGCCTAACAGTGCCATGAAAGCAGAGGCTCACTGCTTACTCCATTAATTTAGAAACAAGGAGAGACAGGAGTGTTTCAGAAAAAAGGGGGATAAAACCAGCTTTATTAATCTCAAGTATTAAAATCAGTATCATACAAAGTGCAAAAAATGTGACGTACAATAAAAGCTGCAAACATATAATGATGGGTAAGGAGAGATGGAAAGGGCCTGAACCAGTGCTGGTAATACACCAACTCAGTACTCCCAGAATAACCTCCTAGCTATTGTAACAGCCAAATGGCAGAACAGTAAATCCCAGTAGGAGGGAGGGAGAGAGACTGGAGAGGTCTATATTTACCAGTCAAGTGTGGCACTGGAACAAGCAGGCGGTGGGAAGGGTAACCCCCAGGACATCCGACGTACGTTTCGCTATGTTATGTTTGCTTAATCATGGATGGTCTCTGCATGGCCATCCTGAGAACTGCAGCACCTGTTTACATTAGCCAGCTTTTAGAATCATCATCTTTGTGGCATGACACACGTGTGACATCACAATGGGCCAGCTACTAAGAATATGGGAAACTGCAAGCAGCAGATTGGTTGAAGTCATGTAGTTTCAGACACCAATCTTGTGATGTAGTGTGTTTTATGTCTTGCATCATTATAAATAAGGTGCCCTGTGAACTGTGATGTGTAGTCATGTAATGTGTTATCCTGTTTTCATGGATATTGCATAGCAGTATTATTATTATTATTATTATTATAATAATAATTATAGCGCCATCAATTCAATGGCGCTTTACATGTGAAAGGGGTATACATAATAGGGACAAGTACAATAATCATAAACAATACAAGGCACAGACTGGTAAAAGAGGAGAGAGGTCCCTGCCCGCGAGGGCTCACAGTCTACAAGGGATGGGTGAGGATACAGTAGGTGTGGGTAGAGCTCGTTGTGCGGCGCTGTATCAGACTGAGGGTTACGGCAGGTTGTAGGCTTGTCGGAAGAGGTGGGTCTTCAGATTCCTTTTGAAGCTTGTCAAGGTAGGAGAGAGTCTGATGTGTTGTGGAGCATTCCAGAGTATGGGGCAGGCACGGGAGAAATCTTGGATGAGATGGTTGGAAGAGGAGATGAGAGGAGAGTAGAGGATCGAAGCGTGAGAGTGAGCATCGAAGGTTACGTGCAGGTTAGTACCGGGAGACTAGGTTACAGATGTAGGGAGGAGACAGGTTGTGGATGGCTTTGTATGTCGTGGTTAGAGTTTTGAACTGGAGTCGTTGGGCAATGGGAAGCCAGTGACGGGATTGGCAGAGAGGAGAGGTCAGGGAGTAGCAGGGGGACAGGTGGATTAGCCGGGCAGCATAGTTTAGAATGGATTGTAGGGGTGCGAGACTGTTACAAGGGAGGCCACAGAGCAGGAGGTTGCAATAATCCAGGCGGGAGATAATAAGGGCATGTACTAGGGTTTTTGCAGCTTCTTGGGAAAGGAATGTTCGGATCTGGGAAATATTTTTGAGTTGGTGTTGGCAGGAGGTGAAGAAGGGCTTAGATGTGTGGCTTGAAAGAGATTATATGTGTTTACCAGACTATCGGGTAAAATAATAGTCAGGCATTGGGACTAGTCCACACTGGGATGAGTTAAGGCCCTGTCACCCTAAGAGATAAATCTTTGGCAGATCTGTGGTTGCAGTGAAATCATGGACATATTGTTCAATTTGTACACGACCACAAACCTGGCACTGATTGTCCACAATTTCACTGCAACCACAGATCTGCCGCAGATTTATCTCTGTGTGTGACAGGGCCTTTAGTTGATAGGGAGAGAGACGATTCCCTTCTAGAATGTTAATTAGGACACTGTGTGTGATAAAAGGGTAACTATGGTCTGAATGTCGTTAAGGCCACATGCAGTGGGTGACCTGTGGCAAGAGAATGAGAAAGGAGACCGAAGATGAGATAGCGTGATCCTGTCAGACTGACTGAGACACAGAGCAGTGGACAACGTTGAGACTAGGGGCTGAACTTCCCACATAGTGGCCCCAGAAAGAAGGGTCTAGAGGATGTTAATATAGCAGGAAGACCCCAAATAGCTTAAAACTTAAAGGTAACGGGAAAAGACTGACTAGTTCCTTGAGATATGCTGACTATCATGGGTTGAAGTTTCCCTAGAAGTCTGAGAGTCTGAAGCTCGACTCTGTCCTAGTTACAAAAACCCCCTTACCCTCTCCTCTATGACGAGTATCAAATGTGGAACCATGGGAAGAAATAATGGCTTTCTTGGACTGGACTGTGACATTAGACTGGGTTGTGCTGCAACAAACAGGAATATCCCATGTTGAACTGGTAGTGTGTTTAAAGATGCTTTGCACTACTGATACATGCTGGAAGTTATGTGCGCACTATCTCGTGTGTAAAGTTGTTAATGAAAGAATATTAAGTAACGCTTTGTCATTTGAACAGGAACTGGTGGGTTCCTAGTTGGAATGAGTCGTCATCCGGTCCTGGCCAACAGAAACCAGTGGCAACATGCAGCCTGCATGAACCAACTGCCCACATTTTCCAAATCCACACAGCCAGCCAGGATCATGTCTTCCATGTAGCTGTCACACAAGGTATGGGGAGGTAAGACTTGTACGGCAACAGGGAAGGGAAACCCTGTGTCTAGGGAAGGGTGAGATTGTGACCCCTGACTAAACCTTCCAATGGTCCTTGGCTTTCCTGTCGACCCTACGTAGGTTCTGCACCTATGCGCCGAGCCGGATCCCTGACCCTGGCTGACCCTGAACTGGGCCCAGGTAAGGAATGGATGGAATGAGTGCTTAGTCAACCCTGCTAAGCTCTAAAGAAGACACAGGGAACACAAACAGGGTGAAGGGAATGAGTAACCTATCATCAAGAAGTTTCAGGGTTTGAAACTGTGACGCCCTGGCCGGGCCACGTAGTCACAGATAGGGAACAGTGTAGTGCGGGGCCCTAACAAGGTGACAGCAGCCAAACATATAAAACCCTAGTCACCCCATCCAGTGCTTGATGGACACACCAGGGGGCGGAACCAGGCGGTTGGAAGACGCCCACCGAGGAGTCTCAGACAGCCTGGGGTGGGAAAGTTCAGAGAAGTGTGGAGAGTTGAAGTCTAGAGGTCGAGTGGAGAGGTGTGTGGGCTGGAGCTGTGAGCAGCTCCAGCAGAGGAAAGACCCAAACTGAACCGGTGCCAGGGTAGGATCCCTGGTACTGCTGGCTAGGAGGCAGACGGCGGTCTCTGTCTGCAGGAGCTGGGAAGACGGCTCGGTGGAACCGTGGTGGACCAGGACAGGGTAGTGGCCCTCCGGTACCGACCCGGGGAACCGACTCAGAAACCGGAGCACAAAGGGGGTACTCAGACCCTGAAGCTAGGTCCAGAAGCTACTGGGGGTAGCTAATTAACTGATTGAGGCCAGGACTAGAGGTCCTGTCCCACCCAAAGTCCTGACTGAAGACAACAGCCCAACGAAGGGGATAGAAAGCCACCGCCATGGCTCAGAGATCCCACGGACCAGCGTCTGCGGGCAAAGGGCTCCTCATGCAACCACAAGCCGGGAGCGGAATCCTGAAGTTGCAAGCGCAGGTAGTCCACCATCACAAACAGGTGCGGGAGAAAGACTGAGACCACCAACTGGGTGGGGGACCAGACTGCAGCCGGCTGCGGGCACTGATCACCATCACCTTGGTTTACCAGAGACTTGTGTGTTTACTAATTGTGAGTACATCAGTGCCCTCCGATCGCCCATCTCCCTGCACCACCAAACACCCCCAACGGGTTCCTGTGCCACCATCGCTGCCCACGGAGGGGTTAACAACTTGCTGCGCAACATCTCCCCCGGGTGCCCCGTAACTGCAGCGGTGGTGTCCACCTTTACCACATTCCGTGGGTGGTGTCACGAACTTAACCACGGCTCCAGCTGTACACCTACGTCCTCAAACCAAAAACCCCTTTTTGATTGACGTGATCACAGGACCCCCGGGTCCGGAGACCCTCGAGCCACCCACTGAATGTCCGGATCCAAGCGACTCGGCTGCCGAGTATGGGGCGGTACAAAACAACCTCACACAACAATGTTTCTTCAGATGAATACAAGCTGACTTCTTGTATTCAGTGCCTGTATAGGAATATAACTCTATCACCCGCAAACACCAAGGGGAAATGTGGGTATTTAAGGACAAAAGGGGAAGTGATGATGATTTGCAACTGAAAGGCATGGATATCTGCAGGGTCTTAAAAGGAAAGGGATTAACTTCAAGCAGAGAAGATACATAAGATACTATTTATATCCACAGCAGGAAGAATAGAAGGTCAGGGAGCAGTTTGTGTAGCCAAACGCTATGACCTTCTACAGCCGGACATCACAGGGCTGTCTGTCACCTGTGACACACCCGTGACAGTAGCATACCAGGGCATCAGGAAGCATACCTCACCCACGACTACCGCCCCGGAATCACTATACACTTCAATCCCTTGTGACCATATTACTAGCTGCTAGGTTGAATTTTCAAGTGGTACCTGATTGGTTTCATCATCATTGCCATCCAACACTACTGCTTTTCATCCTCCTTCTCTGTTACACTGGTAGAAATCCACACCAGAGGAAGATTGAAAAAAGTGTTATGGACAGATGAATCGAAGTTTGAGGTGTGTGGATAACACAGAAGAAAATTTGAGAGATGCAGAACTACTGAAAAGATGCTGGAAGAGTGCCTGACGCCATCTGTCAAGCATGGTGGAGATAATGTGATGGTCTGGGGTTGCTTTGGTGCTGGTTAAGTGGGAGATTTGTACAATGTAAAAGGGATTTTGAATAAGGAAGGCTATCACTCCATTTCGCAACGCCATGCCATACCCTGTGGACAGCGCTTGATTGGAGCCAATTTCATCCTCCAACAGGACAATGACCCAAAGCACACCTCCAAATTATGCATGAACTAATTAGGGAATAAACAGGCAGCTGGTATTCTGGTAAGGCCTCTTTCACACGTCCATGTCTCCAGTACGTGTTTGGTCCTTTATCTCACGTACTGGAGACATGGGCACACGTAGACCCATTAAAATCAATGGGTCTGCACTCATGTGTGTGTTCTGCCATGGACCATGTGTATGTGTGGAGCATACGTGTGTCCGTGTACTCCACACGTCAACATGTCCGTTTTTCACAAGCATCACGGGTGTCACGCGGAACGCAAACGGACCACACGGAGGTGTTCCGTGTGACACGCGCCGGAGAAAACACACGTCTTTGAGAAAATAAAAAAAAACTTTACTCACCTTCTCCAGCCCTGCTGTCTCTGCCGCTGCTGTCACTTGCTTTCGACCGCCGCTCATTATGCTCATTGCATATTCATTTCACTGTGCCCGGAAGCAGCAGCAGCGGGGAGTCGGCAGGACCCTAGACCAAAGATCAGCACCATGGACAGCAACGCCAGGGACAGGGGAGTAGAAAGTTCCCGTTCCCCGTGTGTTATCACGGATAACACACGGAGAACACACGTAGGCCACGGCACACGGAGGACAAAACGCATCTCTGACACATCCGTGAAAAACGTGCGTGGTTTTTCACGAACGTGTGAATGAGGCCTAATGGAGTGGCCAGCCCAGTCACCAGATCTCAACCCTATAGAGCTTTTGTTGGAGCAGCTTGACCATATGGTACCAAAAAGTGCCCATCAAGTCAATCCAACTTGTGGGAGGGGGGAAGCATGGGGTGAAATATCTCCAGATTACCTCCGCAAATTAGCAGCTAGAATGCCAAAGGTCCGCAAAGCTGGAATTGTGCAAAGGAGCATTCTGTGCCGAAAGCAAAGTGTGAAGAGGAAATTATTATTTCAAGTAAAAATCATTATTTCTAACCTCGTCACTGGACGATATTATCTAGTCATTATGCAACTCATTTATAAATAAAAGATTTTTCATGGAAAAGACAAAAAAATCTGGGTGACCCCAAACTTTTGAACTGTAGTGTATGAAGCACAAAAACCCCCCACAAAAGTTCAAATCTCCCCTTTTGCTCTGAAAATAAAACAATAAAAAATACACATATTTGGTATCGCCACATTCAGGAGGAAAAACGGAAAATGGAAAATCGCCAATTGCTAAAGGGATTAAGCTGCATCTTACCATGTATCAGAATGGGCAAAGCAAAGTTACCACTTATTAGCTACCGCTAATGGCCGGATAATGACAGATTGAATGTCAGCTATTGGGCCAACATCTTCTCTCTATGACATAAAGTCCCGTAATATCGGCTTATAACATGGCGTACAGGAACCAAAGATCTGGACACAAAGGGAAAAGCAGGAAGCTGTTGTCATCATAACTTAATTATATGAGACAAGAATCTCTGTAAATGTAATGCAAAATGACCCGGAGCTTGATGAAGATTGGAGTTTAATTATTTTCCCTCCTTACCATTGTCTGAGTGAATCAAAAATTGCGATTAGCGGATATCCACTGAGTATCGCGGCCGGAGATTCTCAATCTCACAATGTTTACATAATTAATTGACAATTAAGAATTAAAATACTTCCTGATGGTGTAGCATCTGATACTTCTCATAAAATATACTTTACATATCCTTACGAGACCCCAAAATATACATTTGCCCCAAACCTGAACCCATACATTAATTCAGATTCCATTAAAGGGTCCAAAATAAATTCAGACCCCAACTAAAGGGGGTGTTACACGCAGCGATATCGCTAGCGAGCGTACCCACCCCCGTCGTTTGTGCGTCACGGGCAAATCGCTGCCCGTGGCGCACAATATCATTTGAAGCCGTCACACGGACTTGCCTGCCTAGCGACAACGACGTTGCCGGCGAACGGCCTCCTTTCTAAGGGGGTGGTTCGTGCGGCGTCACAGCGGCCGCCCAATAGAAGCGGAGTGGCGGTGATGAGCGGCCGTAACATCCCACCCACCTCCTTCCTTCCTCATTGCCGGCGGCCGCAGGTAAGCTGTAGTTTGTCGTTCCTGAGGTGTCATACATAGCGATGTGTGCTGCCTCGGGAACGACGAACAACCTGCGACCTCGACAATCAACGTTTTTTTTAAAATGAACGACGTGTCAACAATGGACGATTTGGTGAGTATTTTCCATCGTTAACGGCCGCTCGTTGCTGTCAAACGCAACGATATTGTTAACGATGCTGGATGTGCGTCACTGAATCTGTGACCCCGGTGATATATCGTTAGATACGTCGTTGCATGTGACGGGGCCTTAAGACCTCAGCATTAAATAAACGTGAATGTTTCTCAAACTAGACATTTAACGATACAATTCCGCAGGGCGAAAGGTAAATACGGAAGCAGCACCAAACCTCCAAATGAAGGCAAGCTCCACTGAAGACCCCAAAGTAAATATCATCCCCCAAACAAGACTCCAAAATGTATACAGATTCGATAGGAGACTCCAAACTAAAATCTGACTCTTAAAAAGACCCATTAATCAAGTCAGATTCTGGCACTAAGGTATACAGACATTGAATATAGGAATCTGGAGATGCATTACTGCTAAGGAAATACAGTTTAAAAACACTCTCTCATACTGGTCACTGGAAGTTCAGCATGGCTCCTCATGGCAAAGAATTCTCTGAGGATCTGAAAAAAAGAATTGTGGCCGAGGCTATAAGAAGATTTTCACCTCCTTGACACTGAGCTGCAGCATGGTGGCCAAGACCATACAGCGGTTTAGCCGGGGAGGTTCCACTCAGAACAGATCTCACCATGGTCAACGACAGAAGCTGAGTGCATGTGCTCAGTGTCATATCCTGAGGTCATCTTTTCATGAGTGCTGCCAGTATTGCTGCAGAGGATACAGGGGTGGGGGGTCCTTCTGTAAGTGCTCAGGCCATACTCTGCATACTGCAGAGGTTATAGAGGTGGGGGGTTCGCCTGTCAGTGCTCAGACAATGCACCGCACACTGCAGAGGTTACAGGGGTGGGGGGTTCCACCTGTCAGTGCTCAGACCATACACCGTACTTTACAGAGGTTACAGGGGCGGGGTTTTCGTCTGTCAGTGCTAAGACCATACACCATACATTACAGAGGTTACAGGGGTGGGGAGTCCGCCTGTCAGTGCTCAGAACATACGCCGCACACTGCATAATATTGGTCTGCATGGCTGTAATCCCAGAAGGAAGGAAGTTCTTCTACAGATCATGCACCAGAAAATCTGCAGTTTGCTGAAGACAAGCAGACTAAAGGGGGCTTTACACGGTAGCAATATCGCTAGCAATTTCTAGCGATAGCGACCGTGTAAGTACCCGCCCCCGTCGCGCATGCGATTGTTTGTGATCGCTGCCGTAGCGAACATTATCGCTACGCAGCGTCACACATACTTACCTGGTCGGCGTCGTCCCTCCTTCAAGGGGGAGGGACGTTCAGCATCACAGCGACGTCACCGCAACGTCACTAAGCGGCCGGCCAATCAAAGCAGAGGGGCGGAGATGAGCAGGACGTAACATCCCGCCCACCTCCTTCCTTCCTCATTGTGGCCGGCGGCAGGTAAGGAGACGTTCCTCGCTCATGCGATGTCACACATAGCGATGTGTGCTGCCGCATGAGCGATGAACCACAACGCTAAACAACCCTTACCGATTTTTGACTTTGGGACGACCTCTCCATGATGAACGATTTTCACCATTTTTGAGGTCGCCTAAGGTCGCTGGTAAGTATTACACGCTGCGATATCGTTAATGACACCGGATGTGCATCACTAACAACGTGACCCCGACGACCAAAGATTAACGATATCGTAGCGTGTAAAGCCCCCTTTAGAAAATGGATTGCTGGAACCATCCTGTTATCTGATGAGACCAAAATAAACTTATTTGGTTCAGATGGTTTCAAGCGTGTGTGGTGGAAACCAGGTGAAGAGAACAAAGACAAGTGTGTCCTGCCTACAGTCAGGCATGGTGGGGGAGGGTCATAGTTTGGGGTTGCATGAGTGCTGCCGGCTGTGGGGGCTACAATTCATTGAAGGAACCATAAGTTATGGGTTGTTGGTGCTGATGTGACAGCCTTTTTAAGTGTTTTTTTTACAGTAAGGAAAAGTTTTGAGTCTGCACTTAAAATAGTAACTGCAATTTTTCTAAAAGAAAAAGAAGCATCAAAACTGTTCAGTTCAGCCACATCTTCTGTAGTTTTCTACAGTATTAGAATTAGTATTAGTATTATTAAGATTTTCTGTAGTATTAAAATATGTATTCATATCTGCACCAATAACGCATCAAATAAAGGGTTAAATGCATAAAAGGAAATTGGAAAACACAATAATCAGAGAAGATTGTTAATGTGGTGCATGGTGCAGACACCTGCAGAAAAAAGCAGTACAAAAAAGCAGTAGCACTTATTTTTTTATGGATTTAATAGAGAAAAATAATCAAGCACGCCATGTTTTTACACAATTTACTGATCATCTTTAGTAATCTGATTGCCGTGTTCTTCAGGACATTATATGTCCATGTTATTTGCTGATTTCTGATGTTTACTATTGTTTTTATTTTTTTTAAGTGCTTTAAAAACATAATTATTGTAAATGTTTATTTATTTTTTTATTTTATAGGAAGAAAAAAAAATCTGTCCTTTATTCTCCCTCTAGAATACAGGGACATAGAAATACAGTGTACCAGTATAATCTGATTGTGGAGTCTCAGCCTACATTGCAGCTTCAAGTGTGGAAAATCCTCTCAGTGACATCAGCAGAGGCTGTGGCTTCAAGTGTTTCTTGCAATTATACTGGTTGTGGCTTCCAGTCCCAGGGAGACTCACAAAAAAAAAAGAGAAAATTAAATTTCTGCATTTAGCGATAAAAAAAAATTTGCAACTGTTTTTAACATTATTTTTAAAATTTTATAGGGATAAAAAAATCTGACTTTCTCTTCACCTCTAGATTTCAGGGACATAGAAATACATTGCTATGTGCAGATGTATCTCTATGTACCAGTGTAATCTGATTGTGGAGTTAGAGCTTGCATTGCAGCTTCAAGATTACAAACGCCTCCTAGTAACATGGCTAAACCTGTTTCTTGCTATTATAGAGGTTGCGTATTCAAGTCACCGGAAGACTCACAAAAAAATAATATAACATTTTTGAAATTAGAAATTGGATTTTTTACAATTTTTTTATTTTTTTTTTATTTCATGGGAACAAAAAATTCAGACTTTTTTGTCACCTCTAGATTTCAGGGACATACATCTATAACAATGTATTTCTATCCCTATGTTCTAGTGTAATATGATTGTGGAGTCAAAGCCTAGACTGCAGCTTCAAGATTACAAAATCTGGCCATTGACATCAGCAGAGCTGATGGTTCGGGCTGTAGCTGTTGCTTGCAATTATAGAGGTTGTGTGTTCAAGTCCCAGGGAGACTCACAAAAAAAAGAAGACAAAACATGTAGAAAATAACGACTTTGAAATTAGAGAAAAATAGAGTTTTCACAGTAGTTTTTATTATTTTTTTAGACTTTTATAGGAACAAAAAAATCTGACTTTTTATACATTTCACGTACATATAAATTCATTGCTATGTACAGCTGTATCTCTATGTACCTGTATAATCTACTTCTGGGTTCACTGCTTGCTGATACCTGTGAACATGGTATCACTCATGGAGTAGGAGATGTCCGTATGTACTGTGTGACACACGCGTTCAGACTAACGGGTGTCTGACGCACTACAAAAACACCACAAACAGAAGAGGGAAACAATAGTGGGCCCTATGGCTAGGGAGAGGGGTGAAGGGACACCTCCTGAACTCACCTCAAGTTGTTACCTGAGCTCCTTAATGTCCCTATATGGGTTGTTTCAACCTATCGCCGAGCCGGATACCTAATCCCTCTCTAGCCCTGCAAACACCCTGGCTAGGGAAATGGCCGGCCGGAGACACTAGTCCCACTGCTGCACTAATAAACATAGAGGGAAAAGGAAAGACAAACAGGAGGATAAACAGAAGGATATAAACACCAAACTTCCTGGCAGCGGACAGATTCCAAAGTAGCAGATGGATGGGCACAAGAACATTCCTCAGCAGTTCCTTCCACCAGGATGACCAGAGTAGAATTAATTTTTACAACAGCAAGAACTGCTGGGAAAACTCCACTATTTAAACCTAAATGGGCGTGTGATCGAAGAAGCTACAGCTGACCTGCAATGCTCTGAGCTGCAGGCAACAAAACTGAAATTAACTCATGAGACGTCAAAGGAAAGGAACTTGGAGATGGGAGGCTCCAGTCCTAAGGCTGTCACTAGTCTCAAAACAGCAGGAAGACGACTGTCACACATGGAGGTTATGAGTTTGAGCCTTGGGGAGATAAGAAAAGAACAAAATTGTCTATTTAATTTAATGCGGGCGTCACACGAGACGATCTATCGTGCGATATGTCGTTGGGGTCACGGTTTTCGTGACGCACATCCGGCATCGCTTGCGACATCGTCCCTTGTGACACCTATGAGCGTCTGTAAACGATCGCAAATCGATTACAAATCGCGAATCGTGTACAGGTCGCTCATTTTTAAAAAATTGTTTATACTACTTTGCGCCGGTTGTTTATCGTACCCGGGGTAGCACACATCGCTTCGTGTGACACCCCGGGAACGATGAACACAGCTTACCTGCGTCCCGCGGCTCCCGCCAGCAATGCAGAAGGAAGGAGGTGGGCAGGATGTTTACGTCCCGCTCATCTCCGCCCCTCCGCTTCTATTGGGCGGCCGCTGTGTGACGTCGCTGTGACGCTGAACAACCCACCCCCTTCAGGAAGTGGATGTTCACCGCCCACAGCGAGATCGCTCAGCAGGTAAGTACGTGTGACGGCGGTTTAACGACTTTGTGCGACATGGGCAACTAATTGCCCGTGATGCACAAACGACGGGGGCGGGTATGATCGCTCGTGCAATCGCACGATAGATCGTACCGTGTGAAGCCGCTTAAGTGCGTGCAGAGAGATGCCAGCGCCACCCCTGAGGAAAAGGAGCTGTGGAGGCAGTAAAGAGAGGGAGGAAGTCGGGATAAAAGCAATGACGTAGCAGGACTGAGCCCTCAAATCAGGATGGTTGGGAGTTATAGAGAGATTCTAAGAATCCCATTGTTGGTTCTCTTTGGCATCAGTTGCGATTTGTGGGCAAACTAGGCACTAAAGGGTGCTTTATACGCTCTGACATCACTAACGATATATCGTCGGGTTCACGGTGTTGGTGACACACATCCGGCATCGTTATCGACATCGCAGCGTGTGACACCAACGAGCGACGATCAACGATCGCAAAAAAGTCTAAAATCATTGATCGTTGACACGTCACTCCTTTTCAAAATATCGTTGGTGGTGCATTCCGCTGGTTGTTCGTCGCACCTGCGGTGTAACACATCGCTATGTGTGACACCACAGGAACGACAAACATCTCCTTACCTGCGTCCATCGGCAATGAGGAAGGAAGGAGGTGGGCGGCATGTTCCGGCCGCTCATCTCCGCCCCTCCTCTGCTATTGGGCGGCCGCTTAGTGACACCGCTTGACGCCGCACGACCAGCCCCCTTGAAGGAGGGATTGTTCGGCGGCCACAGCGACGTCGCTGGACAGGTATGTGCGTGTGACGCTGCTGTAGCGATAATGTTCACTACAGCAGTGATCACCAAATGTCGCACGAACGACGGGGGCGGGGGCTATCGCTCGCAACATCGCTAGCAATCGTTAGCGATGTTGCAGCGTGTAAAGCACCCTTAAGTCTAGGATTTCACTGCAGCACCCCCTCTGGAGAAATGAAGTATTACACAATGCCTATTCAGATCAATGAGATGAGGGTCCTAAAAATGAGATCACGATCATAATACCTAATAATAGTAAAAGGAGAAAAAAAAATGGTTTTCCAAAAATCCATTTTAATTTGCATACATCTCTGGATAAATCATTACAGCAGTGTATATACATTCATTTAATATTTTTTTCAATATACTGTTCTGATGCGCTGCGATGTAAAAGCGAGATCGGCAAGATGGTAATTACTCCCATCACCGCTCCCCGGCGCACAATGGTTTTCGGAGAATAGTAATACCGCGAACCTCTGTAGCACAAGGACACCCGGCATTGACCTTTATGGCTCATTAAGATGTTTTTTTTACAAAGGCTCCGTGTGCTCAGGAGAAGCAGAAAGAATTTATAGAAGAGTCAAAGGCACGGAAAGGAGCTGGATCCTATTTACAGTCTGACTTTACGGTTCATTACGCCCGTTCACAGGTTTCACCCATTTTGTTATTTATGGTTATTTTCTATTTTACCATATAAGATAACTTGATATTTACTTCTGGCTATCAATGACTGGGAGGAGAAGAAATGTCTACTGGAATCTATCTTCTTTATTATTTTATCCAATGGACGGGATGATCAACCTTCAACTTATATCCAAGGGTAGACATCATTCTATAAGAACGGAAAGCTCCATAGGGAAATGTGATGAATGTGTACAAGAATATAACCGCTATAATACTGCCCCTATAATACTGCCCCTATGTACAAGAATATAAGTACTATAATACTGCCTCCTATGTACAAGAATATAACTACTATAATACTGCCCCTATGTACAAGAATATAACTACTATAATACTGCCTCTATGTACAAGAATATAACTACTATAATACTGCCCCTATGTACAGGAATATAAGTACTATAATACTGCCTCCTATGTACAAGAATATAACTACTATAATACTGCCTCCTATGTACAAGAATATAACTACTATAATACTGCCCCCTATGTACAGGAATATAACTACTATAATACTGCCCCTATGTACAAGAATATAAGTACTATAATACTGCCTCCTATGTACAAGAATATAACTACTATAATACTGCCTCCTATGTACAAGAATATAACTACTATAATACTGCCCCTATGTACAAGAATATAAGTACTATAATACTGCCTCCTATGTACAAGAATATAACTACTATAATACTGCCTCCTATGTACAAGAATATAACTACTATAATACTGCCCCTATGTACAAGAATATAAGTACTATAATACTGCCTCCTATGTACAAGAATATAACTACTATAATACTGCTCCTATGTACAAGAATATAACTACTATAATACTGCCCCTATGTACAAGAATATAAGTACTATAATACTGCCTCCTATGTACAAGAATATAACTACTATAATACTGCCTCCTATGTACAAGAATATAACTACTATAATCATACCTCCCAACCGTCCCGGATACAGCGGGACAGTCCCTCTTCTGAGCCTTTGATCCCGGGTCCCGCCCGTGAGGCTGTTTATCCCGGGCTCCACCCACCCACTGTAGCCCCGCCTCGCTGTTTCTCCCTTCTATTCATTACAGAGCCGACCGCGCACCTACTCCTGTGACTGCTGCTGAGGTATGAATCACCCCCTGCAGCAGAGCGATCCCCCTGCAGCAGAGCGACCCCCCCCCTCCCCCAGAGCCGACCCCCCCAGTCCCGGAGCCTGCGTTTGTCTGCAGCTGTTCTCTGATTCCCCGTGTGCGGCTTCTCACTGCTGCAGACACGCGGGGAGTCAGGACGCTGAGGAGACCGTGCAATCAGCACTTCTCTCTCCTGCAGATAGCACTGGCCAGTAATAACCTATGCAGAGTGACATCTGCAGGCTTCTATTAGCTTACCGATCAGTGGTCTCCTGCCTGTAGAGCTGCTGGGTCCTAGCTTCCCAACAACTTCAGCTCTGCTTTATCCTGGCTCCTCTACCAGTTAAAGGGAACATGTCAGCAGAAATTTCACAATAAAAGTAATAGATTCCCCTCTGCAGCTCCTGGGCTGCTTCTAGAAAGGTTCCTGTTGCTATTGTGCCCCCTTTGAGACCTACAAAAATACTTTATGAAGTCTTACCTTTTTGTATGCAAATGTGTTTTTATGGTCACGGGGGCGGGCTGTCTGGCGTCCGTTATTCCCCCTCCTGCCGCTTTACGCAGTCCCCCATTGCTCATTTACATACACAAGAACGCCTTCCTCATGTAACTGTCCTCCCGAAGATTTGCGCATGTGAACGCTTTTTCAGGTGATTGCGCAGGCACGAGATTATGGGCGGCGCTGTGATTGTCATCAACAGCGTTAACCAAGTACCCGCCCATAATCTCGTGCCCGCACTTTTCCCTCTGACTCCACCGTTATGCGCAAGTGCTGGCCATATGAACCATGTTACCTATTACCGCTTGCACGAGATTATGGGCGGGTACTTGGATGACTTTGCTGATGACAATCACAGCGCCGCCCATAATCTCGCGCCCACGGTAATAGGTAACATGGTTCATATGGACAGTGCTTGCGCATAACGGTGGAGGCAGAGTGAGAAGCGTGGGCACGAGATTATGGGCGGGTACTTGGATGACTTTGCTGATGACAATCACAGCACCGCCCATAATCTCGCGCCCACGGTAATAGGTAACATGGTTCATATGGACAGTGCTTGCGCATAACAGTGGAGGCAGAGTGAGAAGCGCGGGCACGAGATTATGGGCAGGTACTTGGATGACGCTGCTGATGACAATCACAGCGCCGCCCATAATCTCGCGCCCACGGTAATAGGTAACGTGGTTCATATGGCCAGTGCTTGCGCATAACGGTGGAGGCAGAGTGAGAAGCGTGGGCACGAGATTATGGGTGGGTACTTGGATGACGCTGCTGATGACAATCACAGCGCCGCCCATAATCTCGCGCCCATGGTAATAGGTAACATGGTTCATATGGACAGTGCTTGCGCATAACAGTGGAGGCAGAGTGAGAAGCGCGGGCACAAGATTATGGGCAGGTACTTGGATGACGCTGCTGATGACAATCACAGCGCCGCCCATAATCTCGCGCCTGCGCAATCACCTCAAAAGCGTTCACACTTTGCACAGTGCTCAGTCCCGCGAGAGTGGCACTGGGCATGCACAAAACTTCAGGAGGACAGTTACATGAGGAAGGCGTCCTCATGTATGGAAATGAGCAATGGGGGACGGCGTACAGCGGCAGGAGGGGGAATAACGGACGCCAGGCAGCCCGCCCCCGTGACCATAAAAACAGATTTGCATACAAAAAGGTAAGACTTCATAAAGTATTTTTTTAGGTCTCAAAGTGGGCACAATAACAACAGGAACCTTTCCAGAATTCATCCCAGGAGCTGCAGAGGGGAATCTTTTATTTTTTTTGCTAAATTTCTGGTGACAGTTTCCCTTTAAAGGGAACCTATCAGGTGCAATCTGCACTCAGAGCCAGGAGCAGTTCTGGGTGTATATTGCTAATCCCTTCCTAACTGTCCCTGTATACACTAGCATAGATAAAGGCATCTATAGAAAAAGTGGCTCAGTGGTTAGCACTGCAGCCTTGCAGCGCTGGGGTCCTGGGTTCAAATCCCACCAAGGACACCATCTGCAAGGAGTTTGTATGTTCTCCCCGTGTTTGCGTGGGTTTCCTCCGGGTACTCCGGTTTCCTCCCACACTCCAAAGACATACAGATAGGGACTCTAGATTGTGAGCCCCAATGGGGACAGTGTTGCAAATGTATGTAAAGCGCTGTGGAATTAATAGCGCTATATAAATGAATAAAATTATTATAAAATTATTATTATTATTATTAATTATTATTTTTAAAGAGCTTATATCTTATGCTAATTAGCGCGGGGACTAGTCCCAAGGGCGTTACTTCACTTGGCTAGTCGGCTCACATAGCGTATTAGTACTCACACAGGGGCGTAATAACATGCTAACATGCTATGCGAGCCGACTAGCCAAGTGAAGTAACGCCCTTCGGACTAGTCCCCGCGCTCATTAGCATAAGATATAAGATCTTTAAAAATATTTGTTCTTGATCTCTTTATCTATGCTAGTGTATACAGGGACGGTTAGGCAGGGATTAGCAATATGTGCCCAGAACTGCTCCTGGCTCTGAGTGCATATTGCACCTGACAGGTTCACTTTAAAGGGAACCTGTCACCAGATTTGGGGCCTATAAGCTGCGGCCACCACCAGCGGGATCTTATGTACACATTCTAACATGCTGCATACCTCCCAACCGTCCCGGATACAGCGGGACTTTCACGCTTTACGTTGTTTGTCCCGTTGCCACGGGCGGGACGGCCGGCTCCCGGGCTCCGCCCACCCACTCTCTCTCCGCCTCCCTGCTTTTCCCTCCTACCATCCTAGTAGACGTGGCATAGAGAGGAGCGCTGCCTGTGCTGCTGCTGGTACAGTAAACTAATCTCCCCAGCGCTGATTTCCCTCCCTCCCCCCTCACCCCCGGCCGGAGCCTGTCTGTGCGGTCGGCCGGCCGCCTGTCTGTGCGGTCGGCCGGCCGCCTGTCTGTGCGGTCGGCCGGCCGCCTGTCTGTGCGGTCGGCCCGCCACCTGTCTGTGCGGGCGCCCCCCTGCCGCCTGTCTGTGCGGGCGCCACCCGCCGCCTGTCTGTGCGGGCGCCCCCCGCCGCCTGTCTGTGCGGGCGCCCCCCTGCCGCCTGTCTGTGCGGGCGCCCCCCTGCCGCCTGTCTGTGCGGGCGCCCCCCTGCCGCCTGTCTGTGCGGGCGCCCCCCTGCCGCCTGTCTGTGCGGGCGCCCCCCTGCCGCCTGTCTGTGCGGGCGCCCCCCGCCGCCTGTCTGTGCGGGCGGCCCGCCGCCTCATTGTGCGGGCAGCCGGCCGCCTCTCTGTGCGGGCGGCTGGCCGCCTCTCTGTGCGGGCGGCCCGCCGCCTGTCTGTGAAGGCGGCCGGCTGCCTGTCTGTGAAGGCGACCGGCCGCCTCACTGTGCGGGCGACCGGCCGCCTCACTGTGGCTGCCTGCGTGTCCGTGCTGGAGGCCCGCCGGCTGCCTGCGTGTCCGTGCTGGAGGCCCGCCGGCTGCCTGCGTGTCCGTGCTGGAGGCCCGCCGGCTGCCTGCGTGTCCGTGCTGGAGGCCCGCCGGCTGCCTGCGTGTCCGTGCTGGAGGCCCGCCGGCTGCCTGCGTGTCCGTGCTGGAGGCCCGCCGGCTGCCTGCGTGTCCGTGCTGGAGGCCCGCCGGCTGCCTGCGTGTCCGTGCTGGAGGCCCGCCGGCTGCCTGCGTGTCCGTGCTGGAGGCCCGCCGGCTGCCTGCGTGTTTGTGCTGAATGGGTGTGGATGGGGAGTGGATATGGGCGTGACTGTGAAATGGGTGTGGTTAGGGGGCGTGGCCTAAAAATTTGCCGCGACGCGCTACGCGCGCCGCAAACTTTGTCCCTCTTTTCCTTCTTTAAAAGTTGGGAGGTATGCTATAATACTGCCCCCTATGTACAGGAATATAACTACTATAATACTGCCCCTATGTACAAGAATATAACTACTATAATACTGCCCCCCATGTACAAGAATATAACTACTATAATACTGCCCCCAAGCTGTGAGGTTGTGTGTGAGCAGTTCTCCTGATGTCTGGAGCAAGCCCAGGGCGGGGCCCCCCTGGGCGGGGAAGCTCCCCAGGCAAGGCCCAGGCTTCCCGGCCTACACTGGGACACGGCTCCCAGGCCTCTTCCACTGGGAATACCACCCCCAGAGTCGCTGTGAGACCTGTGACTGTAGCACAAAGCTCCAGCAGGAAAGGAGAAACTAAGGAATCGGTGTGTAATGTTTTGGGAGGAAAACCAACTCCAAGTGCAGCAAAGAAGCCGGAATATGTCCCTAAAGAAATGCAGCAAAGTGTGCAATGTTGTGATTCCTGCAGAGAACCCCCGGTCAGTGCACAGCTCCAGTCGGCAGCTCAGCCTCCATCACCATCAGGTGTGCAGCTCAGCTCTCCGGCCCGCAGACAGAGGACATCTTTGGAGAGACAGACCCTGCAAGAAAATCTCCGGCAGCAGCATGTGGTGACCGGCATGGCGAACTCAGGCCGCACCAGGTCGCAGTCCAGTGCCAGCGGTAAGCAAGTCCCAGTGCCTGGGTCCAGCAAGGCCACCATGCAGACATCTGTGGTGGAGGCCTCTGACAAGCCTGTATTCAAGGTCCCTGCACCTGTGGTTAAGCCTGAAGCTGTGGATACAGTGTATGTGCCCGAACCGCAGCTAGCGGATGAGATGCCTGGACTAGTCAGAAGACTGGGTGAGTTACAGTCGATGAAAGGCATGCTGCAGGCGGAGATAGACTGTCTCTATAATCTGAAGGCCACTTTAGATCCTGACCTGACCTCTGTGTGTGACCAGAGACTGAACAAGAAGGGTTTGGAGCTGGCGAGTGTGGTGCAGGACATGGACTCTGTGCTGGAGAGTATGGAGCCCCTGAAGGAGTCCTATATGACCCAGGAATGTTTGGCTTCCCATACACAGGACTGTGCTGTGGAGACCAGGCCCCCTGATGTGCAGTCAGAGGCCGCTCGGGACGAGACCCCCCAACAGCAGACGCGACCGGTGATACAGGCTACCAGATTCTGTTTTCAGGATGGGACACAACTGCAGCTACAGGAGCTTACACCTCAGACAGTGGAGGCACTACAAGTCCCAGAGTGCCCCGCACAGGAGCAGGACCTTCCATGTGTGACTGTCTGTGCTGCTGAGGCCAGTGCACAGCCTGCGGATGGTGTTGTTGTGCCTGTGGGGTCGGGGGCTGGAGGGGATTAACAGTCTGTGATGGACATTGCACCATGTGATTGTAGGGAGTGGGCAGACCCCTTACAAAGGAGCCCGGAATGTTGATGCTGTTTAATAAAAATGTTTTTAATATATGTATGCATATTGGGTTAGGGTACCCCCTAGTGGCCGGGTGGGACGGCTGTCTCATAGAAACAAGTGGTAGGAGGAGCCGGCAAGTAAAAGGGGAGGGATAAAAAGGGTTGTAGGAAAAATGTGAGATCTAGCGAGCAGTTGATTGTGGGACGGGAGAGAAGAAGCAGAGCAGGGGCAGAGTGTGGGAGCTGGATAAAGGAGAAGCCGGAGAGTAAAGGAGCGGGCAGAATCTCAAGAGCGAAGCAGACCGGTGTGGGTCCGGTTTGTGGGTAGCCATAGTGGGAGCCGGGTGAAGCAGAGTAGCCGGGCACATCCCCACTGGAGAAGACGCCAAGGGCAGGCTTCCCCCAGCTAAAGCAGTGTACAGCCATCTATATCTGCATATCTGCCGGTTGTGCGAAGAAGCGGTGAACAATAAAACATGCTTGCTGATTTCACTGAAACACGTCTGAAGAGTGTTTGTATGTCGGACGACCGTTGCACCACCACACTCTGCCCCACCATGACATCTCCTGTCCCCAAAGTGACGGCGGAACCAGGGGTAAGCCTGATAGCAAGGGCCACGACTACAAGCCCCGAGGCACCCCTGGCACCCCGTTACATGTGGCGTAGTCGGCAGGATCCGGATCATATGCAAGGGGTCCCGCTCCAAGAAGAAGGAGACCAAGTGGTGCCTAGGGCCCAGGATCCGGATTATTGGAGAAGATTCCCGATCCCATGGTGGGAAGCAGAAGCAGTGCCTGCAGCGTTGGACCGGGCACAAGATGGCGGCAAGATGGCTGTCGTCTGTGAAGATGCAGAAAGTGCGTGAAAAGTTGGCGCCAAAAGAAGAGCCTGGGGCTGGCCGGTGCCGAAAAAGAAGTTCGGAGTACTCCGCCCAAAGAGGGGAGGTGCTGGTCCCAGGGCACGGATGAAGATATGTGAAATGGGCGGTGTTTCAGAGAAAAAGAAGTACCGCCGCGGAGGGGTCGACTTGATGTGTGAGACTGGGGGTGGAGTATACCCAAGAGCGGGAAAAATAGGCCCGCCTCCACTTCCTCCAGCATCTCCACGGACCCCGCCGCCATTATCAGAGTTGCCGACTGCTAACGAGATGGAGACCTCCAGACAGCAGCAAGATGTGGTGGCCGCGCTGGCAGCCACTAACCTGGGCCGAGGACGTCCTAAGCAGACTGCGGCTGCAGCTGCGGAAGCATTTCCTATCAACATACCGGCTGTACCAGGAGGACAAGAGCGTCCGACCAAAGTGACCTGGGTCACAACGTGGAACGCTGTGACCGGACAGACCACGACCGAGGTCAGAGCGACATACACCGCTCAGCTGCCGACAGGAAACCGGCTACTGGGAACCCCATACCTGGAGACACCCCCGCCAGTCGCGGTGGGACCCTCGACACCCGTTCCAAGTCAGGCTCCGGAAGAACCACCCGCCTGGAAGCTGGAAAGGGACAGTTGGGGCTTCTTCTGGGACCCAGTACAACCATCACCCCTGCCTCAACGGAAGTCTCCGTCCCCAGAACCGGACCCGGTACAGGAGCGACTACTTGCCGAGACCGTGGCCCGGGAAATGATGGCTGGTTCCCGGAGTGAGGAGTTCGAGCAGCAGTGCACCACAGGAATGGTGAAATTTAACCAGAAGGAGGGATACGGCTTCATCAAGGATGAAGAGACCGGCGATGACTATTTTTATAACAGGGTGAATCTGGACGTTGAAGGCCTACCCCAGCGCCTGCACACGCTATATCCGGGGGAAAAGGTCCGGCTTATGCGAGAGGTGGGATGCCGAGGCCTCTTTGCAGTTGGCGTAACCCGGATGCCTACCTCACAAGAGGCTGCTCAATGGCAGCAAGAACTGGAGTGGGAGGAATGCCAGTACCGGCGGCGGTCGCAGCCAAGACCGGTGCTAGCTGAACTCTCCCACCCGAGACGCACCTTGGCCGTAGCTCCTGAAGTGATGCCCGGACCGACCGCTGACCCGGAGAAGGGAACCCCGGCGGTGCTGGCTATTAGCCAGAACATAACCACACATCCGGTAATTGTCATGGACATACCTCAGCCGCCTCGTGCAGCGACCCCGTCACCCCCATCGGGGGTTGAGGAGACCAAGGCACCGGAGCCCACCGTCGGTTATGAGCCCTTCCAGAGGCTGCGTCGGTTGCCCGGGCAGTCCTTGTCGGACTATGTGAGGGCTCAACGAGCTGAATGGAAGCGGATTTTGCACCCGGAGTGAAGTGTCCTGACCGGCTTGTTTGAAGACCGGCGTTGTTTTGAACCGGCAGAAGTTACTGTTAATCACCGTTCAAGTTGTTAAGCCCGGAGAGAGCCTGCTGCTGGACGGAGCCAGGGACTCCCTCCGCGTCATTGAGGAAGATGTTGCCGCTGTGTGTTCCTGCCGTCTAAACGTCTAAGACCGGGAGTGCTGCAAAAGCCTCCGGGCAGAAGCTCCACTAAGACCGGGAGTGCCTGCCGACGGCCTCCGGGCACGACTAAGACCGGGAGCTTCCAGGAGGAACTCCGGGCGCTGGACTGGCGTACCCCCGTCGAGTGCCCTAGGGTACGCATGGTTGTCGTTCTACTAAAATGACTTTGTTTATTTTTTTAAATGTGTTTTAGAGTTGTGCCTTGCCGGGAGGCTCAGGCTTTAAGAGGGGAGGTATGTAGGGAGTGGGCAGACCCCTTACAAAGGAGCCCGGAATGTTGATGCTGTTTAATAAAAATGTTTTTAATATATGTATGCATATTGGGTTAGGATACCCCCTAGTGGCCGGGTGGGACGGCTGTCTCATAGAAACAAGTGGTAGGAGGAGCCGGCAAGTAAAAGGGGAGGGATAAAAAGGGTTGTAGGAAAAATGTGAGATCTAGCGAGCAGTTGATTGTGGGACGGGAGAGAAGAAGCAGAGCAGGGGCAGAGTGTGGGAGCTGGATAAAGGAGAAGCCGGAGAGTAAAGGAGCGGGCAGAATCTCAAGAGCGAAGCAGACCGGTGTGGGTCCGGTTTGTGGGTAGCCATAGTGGGAGCCGGGTGAAGCAGAGTAGCCGGGCACATCCCCACTGGAGAAGACGCCAAGGGCAGGCTTCCCCCAGCTAAAGCAGTGTACAGCCATCTATATCTGCATATCTGCCGGTTGTGCGAATAAGCGGTGAACAATAAAACATGCTTGCTGATTTCACTGAAACACGTCTGAAGAGTGTTTGTATGTCGGACGACCGTTGCACCACCACACTCTGCCCCACTATGACATCTCCTGTCCCCAAAGTGACGGCGGAACCAGGGGTAAGCCTGATAGCAAGGGCCACGACTACAAGCCCCGAGGCACCCCTGGCACCCCGTTACATGATGATGATGATGCTGCTCATGTTGATGTGCATGATATATGTGACTTTCCCCCTTTGCTTTCTAACCCGCAAGGTGTGCCAGCCCCCCCTGCTACAGACCCTCGTCCTGTCCGTCAGCCCAGGGTGTCCCGGCAGGTGCCCCCCAGGAATGCCTGGAGCCGCGGCGCCCCATCCTTCACCTCCGGCGCCCATTATACTGGCCAGACTTTCAAGTGTATAAATGTAGTGCGTTTTAAGTACATAGGTCCCAAGGAGGTTCTGCCACAGCGCAGGTATGTGGTGAGGGAGCTGCTGTGCCGCCAGATGGGGTTTGTGCCGCGTGAGATCCTGGCGGTCTCTAATCTGCAGGACGGGCAGGGCTATGATGTCAGCTTTAAGCTCATGTCTGATCTGGACAGGTTCTGGGCCGATTACTCCAAGTTCAGGGACACTGAGGACTGGAATGAGTTTTTGTTGGTCCCTATTTCCAGGCCAGATACTGTCACAGTGAATGTCACCTTCTGGAATGAGGCTGTTCCCCCACAGGACATCGAGGTGTGGCTCCGGAGGCATTGTGACCTCGTCTCTGGACTCACCAAGGTCAGAGATGAGGACGGTATCTGGACTATGGGGTGGAAGGTCCTGGTGAAGCTGAGGCAATATAATAACATCACTGCCCACCTGCCCAAATCCTTCTTCATTGGGAGGGAGAAGGGGAGATGTTACTATCCCGGGCAGCCCCGAAAGTGCTTCAAATGTGGTAAAACTTGTCATCTGGCCAATGCCTGTACCGTGGTGAAGTGCAGCCTGTGTGGGGAAATTGGCCATGTCGCTGCAGATTGTCGGGACGTCAGGTGCAACCTCTGTGGTAGGATGGGCCACCCTCACAGGGACTGTCCAGACGCCTGGCACAACATCTGCAGAGTGTTCCCGGATGAGGATGTGATGGCAGGGGCAGAGGCTCAGGAGGTGGTGGCAGAGGCCCAGGAGGAGGTTTTACCATCAAGAGAGGTACTGCCCAACTCCGATATCCCCCGGGAGTCCACTCAGGTAATACCAGAGCAGGATGGTGCGGAGGGGAACATGGAGGTTGTCCCTCAGGTCCAGCAGTCTCAAGTAGCCCCCCCTTCAGCATCTGTATCTGATGACTGGACCATTAGTCAGAATAAAAGGAAGAAGAAGGACACGTTCTCCCGTAGACCTGAGGCTGCATGTGACAGGGCTAGTAAGAAGGTCCAGGGCTCTGTCGGTGTGATGGTCGTGTCCAACAAGTATGGGGCTTTGTCCCATGATGATGATTTTGAGAGGGAATTGGGGACACTTGAATGTGACAGGGACATAGAGGAACATCCCCCGCCAAAGCGGAAGCCCCTATCTGTAGACCCTCAGGTAGAATCTGCCATGGACACCGGTGGTGGACAGAATGTCCCTGACTCCTGTCACTCTGCTCCTTCTATATATTGTATGGTGATTGCTGAGTTTCATTGACGCTTCATTCCCCCACAGGTGTGGACTCGTTACTTTATTTCTGTATTTGATCTGATTATTTAGTGCTGGTGTCTATGTAACCTCTGTGATTTGTGACTTGTATTAATGGGAGTTCTTGTTCCTTATACATGCATTTATGTTTGTTTTTTCTAATAAAAATTGCCCCCCATGTACAAGAATATAACTACTACAGTTAGGTCCAGAAATCTTTGGACAGTGACACAATTTTCGCGAGTTGGGCTCTGCATGCCACCACATTGGATTTGAAATGAAACCTCTACAACAGAATTCAAGTGCAGATTGTAACGTTTAATTTGAAGGTTTGAACAAAAATATCTGATAGAAATTGTAGGAATTGTCACATTTCTTTACAAACACTCCACATTTTAGGAGGTCAAAAGTAATTGGACAAATAAACCAAACCCAAACAAAATATTTTTATTTTCAATATTTTGTTGCGAATCCTTTGGAGGCAATCACTGCCTTAAGTCTGGAACCCATGGACATCACCAAACGCTGGGTTTCCTCCTTCTTAATGCTTTGCCAGGCCTTTACAGCCGCAGCCTTCAGGTCTTGCTTGTTTGTGGGTCTTTCCGTCTTAAGTTTGGATTTGAGCAAGTGAAATGCATGCTCAATTGGGTTAAGATCTGGTGATTGACTTGGCCATTGCAGAATGTTCCACTTTTTTGCACTCATGAACTCCTGGGTAGCTTTGGCTGTATGCTTGGGGTCATTGTCAATCTGTACTATGAAGCGCCGTCCAATGAACTTTGCGGCATTTGGCTGAATCTGGGCTGAAAGTATATCCCGATACACTTCAGAATTCATCCGGCTACTCTTGTCTGCTGTTATGTCATCAATAAACACAAGTGACCCAGTGCCAGTGAAAGCCATGCATGCCCATGCCATCACGTTGCCTCCACCATGTTTTACAGAGGATGTGGTGTGCCTTGGATCATGTGCCGTTCCCTTTCTTCTCCAAACTTTTTTCTTCCCATCATTCTGGTACAGGTTGATCTTTGTCTCATCTGTCCATAGAATACTTTTCCAGAACTGAGCTGGCTTCATGAGGTGTTTTTCAGCAAATTTAACTCTGGCCTGTCTATTTTTGGAATTGATGAATGGTTTGCATCTAGATGTGAACCCTTTGTATTTACTTTCATGGAGTCTTCTCTTTACTGTTGACTTAGAGACCTATACACCTACTTCACTGAGAGTGTTCTGGACTTCAGTTGATGTTGTGAACGGGTTCTTCTTCACCAAAGAAAGTATGCGGCGATCATCCACCACTGTTGTCATCCATGGACGCCCAGGCCTTTTTGAGTTCCCAAGCTCACCAGTCAATTCCTTTTTTTCTCAGAATGTACCCGACTGTTGATTTTGCTACTCCAAGCATGTCTGCTATCTCTCTGATGGATTTTTTCTTTTTTTTCAGCTTCAGGATGTTCTGCTTCACCTCAATTGAGAGTTCCTTAGACCGCATGTTGTCTGGTCACAGCAACAGCTTCCAAATGCAAAACCACACACCTGTAATCAACCCCAGACCTTTTAACTACTTCATTGATTACAGGCTAACAAGGGAGACGCCTTCAGAGTTAATTGCAGCCCTTAGAGTCCCTTGTCCAATTACTTTTGGTCCCTTTAAAAAGAGGAGGCTATGCATTACAGAGCTATGATTCCTAAACCCTTTCTCCGATTTGGATGTGAAAACTCTCATATTGCAGCTGGGAGTGTGCACTTTCAGCCCATATTATATATATAATTGTATTTCTGAACATGTTTTTGTAAACAGCTAAAATAACAAAACTTGTGTCACTGTCCAAATATTTCTGGACCTAACTGTATAATACTGTCCCTATGTACAAGAATATAACTATTATAATACTGCCCCTATGTACAAGAATATAACTACTATAATACTGCCCCTATGTACAAGAATATAAGTACTATAATACTGCCCCTATGTACAAGAATATAACTACTATAATACTGCCCCTATGTACAAGATTATAACTACTATAATACTGCCCCTATGTACAAGAATATAATTACTATAATACTGCCCCCCATGTACAAGAATATAACTACTATAATACTGCTCCTATATACAAGAATATAACTACTATAATACTGCCTCCTATGTACAAGAATATAACTACTATAATACTGCCCCTATGTACAAGAATATAACTACTATAATACTGCCCCTATGTACAAGAATATAACTACTATAATACTGCTCCTATGTACAAGAATATAACTACTATAATACTGCTCCTATGTACAGGAATATAACTACTATAATACTGCCCCTATGTACAAGAATATGACTACTATAATACTGCCCCTATGTACAAGAATATAACTGCTATAATACTGCCCCCTATGTACAAGAATATAACTACTATAATACTGCCCCTATGTACAAGAATATAAGTACTATAATACTGCACTTATGTACAAGAATATAACTACTATAATACTGCTCCTCTGTACAAGAATATAACTACTATAATACTGCCCCTATGTACAAGAATATAACTACTATAATACTGTCCCTATGTACAAGAATATAACTACTATAATACTGCCCCTATGTACAAGAATATAACTACTATAATACTGCCCCTATGTACAAGAATATAACTACTATAATACTGCCCCTATGTACAAGAATATAACTACTATAATACTGCCCCTATGTACAAGAATATAACTACTATAATACTGCCCCTATGTACAAGAATATAACTACTATAATACTGTCCCTATGTACAAGAATATAACTACCGTACTATAATACTGCCTCCTATGTACAAGAATATAACTACTATAATACTGCCCCTATGTACAAGAATTTAACTACTATAATACTGCCCCTATGTACAAGAATATAACTACTATAATACTGCCTCCTATGTACAAGAATATAACTACTATAATACTGCTCCTATGTACAAGAATATAACTACTATAATACTGCCCCTATACACAAGAATATAACTACTATAATACTGCTCCTATGTACAGGAATATAACTACTATAATACTGCCCCTATGTACAAGAATATGACTACTATAATACTGCCCCTATGTACAAGAATATAACTACTATAATACTGCCCCTATGTACAAGAATATAACTACTATAATACTGTCCCTATGTACAAGAATATAACTACTACAATACTGCCCCTATGTACAAGAATATAACTACTATAATACTGCCTCTATATACAAGAATATAACTACTATAATACTGCCCCCTATGTACAAGAATATAACTACTATAATACTGTCCCTATGTACAAGAATATAACTACTATAATACTGCTCCTATGTACAAGAATATAACTACTATAATACCGCCCCTATGTACAAGAATATAACTACTATAATACTGTCCCTATGTTCAAGAATATAACTACTATCATACTGCCCCTATGTACAAGAATATAACTACTATAATACTGTCCCCTATGTACGAGAATATAACTACTATAATACTGCCCCCTATGTACAAGAATATATCTACTATAATACTGTCCCTATATACAAGAATATAACTACTACAATACTGCCCCTATGTACAAGAATATAACTACTATAATACTGCCCCCTATGTACAAGAATATAACTATTATAATACTAATTATTTTTAGGATGTTTTAATGTAGCATACTCCATCATCCCTAGCAGGGATGTTGATTCTGACGATCCCTTTGGCCCCATGATGCTCTTGGTATTCTTACAGGAGAGGATGCAGATATAGTGTATTAATAACTGGCAGTCAGAGACCTGGCCCCTCGGTTCTGTACCCTTGTTGGTAGTGTACTAATCAGAAATAAGACTGACTGGAACACCTATATGTGTGAATTAGGTGCTAGCCTAAAAATACATGATTATAATACACATAATAAGCTGAACACTAACCACTATCAAAATATGTACATGAAAAATGATAAAGAATTACTGCTATATTGATACTATGAACAATGAAAAATACATTTAGCTATCTAGTGGTAGTGTGGCGCCCCTGAGGCTCCAGTCGCCACAGAGTATTGCACTTTATTTTAGGTGCGATATTCGCCTCGGGTAAGGAGGGGGGTAATCACAGGTGCTAAACATTCACACTTTACATACAGTATAGCTTAGGAGTCTTCTCACAGGGGGGATGGCTCAGGGTAGGCAGGGGGTGGCCATCACGATGCATGGGACTTCCCCGGTCACTGCAGCCAGACACCTGGGGGGCTGGTTCCAATTGGGGCAGAAGTAGGAGCAACTCACACAATCTTCCGTCAGTCTACCCGGTACACCAGTTCTGGAACACGACACCACCATTTCTTTCTTCTCATCTCTTTTCGGGGCATGGGGCTTGGAGCGGAGCGCTCATCCCAGGTGCCTCATAGCTGGAAGGGCAACTCCCCATCCCCGTCATCTTTCCCTCCTTCTTGGTGCACACCTCGGGGCACAAAGCCGGGCAGGCCACCGTAACATCTCAGATCATCACACAGGCCCGGTGACGAGTAACTCAGGTACGAGACCCCATTCCTGATAACCCACTGGTAACTGTTGAAAATGTTTGAAACAGTTTATTAATGGTACCTCCCATAAAGGGAAGAATGCTATTTGTTTAATGCATACAAAAATATTGCGGTGTACTAATCTTGGTTAGTTGCAGCCCAGGACTGCTGCCATTTGCTGTGGGGGAATGTGGCACCCCTGAGGCTCCAGTCGCCACAGAGTATTGCTCTATATTTAAGGTGCGATATTTGCCTCGGGTAAGGAGGGGGTTAATCACAGGTGCTCCACATTCACACTTTACATACAGCTTAGGAGTCTTCTCACGGGGGAGGATTATTTATTATTATTTATTATTATAGTGCCATTTATTCCATGGCGCTTTACAAGTGAAAGAGGGTATACGTACAACAATCATTAACAGTACAAGACAGACTGGTACAGGAGGAGAGAGGACCCTGCCCGCGAGGGCTCACAGTCTACAGGGAATGGGTAATGGTACAATAGGTGAGGACAGAGCTGGTTGCGCAGTGGTCTACTGGATTGAGGGCTATTGTAGGTTTTAGGCTTGTCGAAAGAGGTGGGTCTTGAGGTTCCTCTTGATAGGGGGTGAGCATCATGATGCATGGGACTTCCCCGGTCACTGAAGCCAGCCACCTGGGGGGCTGGTTTCAATTGGGGTAGAAGTTGGAGCAACTCACACATTCTTTTGTCAGTCTACCCGGGACACCAGTTCTGGGACACGACACAGCCACCTCTTTCTTCTCTTCACGGGGCCTGGGGCTTGGAGCAGACCGCTCAGCCCAGGTGCTTCATAGCTGGAAGGGCAACTCTGAAAAAGGACTTTCTTCTTTCAAACATCGGTGACTTCTCCTAACTTATCCGGGGTTGACGGAGCCAATCACAGCGAGTGACCAGTATAATTCGGGCGAGCAGCACAGCACAAAGAGTGAGTAAAGACACCTGGAACCGCAGCATTTGACTCAAACTCTTAGGCTGGGGCTATACGGGGCACTAGTGCGATGCTCGCATGAGACTCGGCTCGCGCTGGCAGCACAGCAGGAGCCGAGTGTCATACGAGTGTGTCTGCATCTGAGGTCCGATCATGTGAGCAGACCTCAGCTGCGGGGGCGGGCTGGCTCTCAGGAGGGGAGGGAGGGATTTTCTCCATCTCTCCTCCGTAGTTGGCTATTGCCATTCTCGCACTGCACTGGCAGTACACCGGTGTACCGCGAGTGCAGTGCGATTTTTCTCTCGCCCCATTCACTTGAATAGGTGCGAGAGAAACAGTCTCAGCTTACAGTCGCAGCATGCTGCGATTGTTTTCTCGGTCCGATTAGGGCTGACACACAGGCTAGAATTGGTCCGAGGGAAATGCGATGTTTTATCGCACTCCACTCACACCGATTTTCTCGCCGTGTGGCTTAGGCCTTATTACCGGCACCGCCGCTCTGCGCCTCGGCGCTCCAATGCCATAACTACTCCCCTCATCATCCTCCCTGGGGCCCGCTCCAACTGTGAGGAGCGATACCATCTCTGGCTGCTACTACCATCTGCCCTGGAGGACAGCGACAGCAGCGGCGGCTAAATCCCTGGCCGCGTACCACAGGTGATGCTACAATATTCATCCTACTACCATCCCCATCATTTTCCCTCCTTCTTGGTGCACACCTCGGGGCACAAAGCCGGGCAGGCCACCGTGACATCCCAGATCATCACACAGGCCCGGTGACGAGTAACTCAGGTACGAGACCCCATTCCTGACAACCCCTGCCCCCTGGGTGCTACATTTTGGTGTCACGAACAGGATACCGTGTCTAAGCTAAAAACCTGGGCACTGTGCGCCTTACTGGACTGTGTTTAATGTTTTTGCTTAAAAAGGACAGTCGCCATTAGTCATTTTGCGCGGGAAAAGAAGGGGTGTGTCATCGTGGGCGGTACTCGTAAAGCGCGCAAAAGTGTGGGTGAAGCCCAAAAAGAGTGCCAAAAATAGCCCCACTGCCAGCAGTTGAAAGGAAATCCTGTGCCTGCAAGGATATGTCCATCAAGGAAGAAGACCAGCTTACCCCAGACACTGCACCCGTGACACCTGAGCTGCCAGACTCAAAGCCTTGTATTTCAGGAGAGCAGTGGGAACTGTGGTGCTTAGAAGAATCAATCCTGTTAAGTGTCGGCAGTGAAGGACTTTGGGATCTGTCAAAAACATGCCCGCTGACTGACGCTTCCCCGATGGCTACCGTGGTCACCCGGGTCCCTTGGAGTCACGTGATGGAGGAAAGACTGAGGTAATTGCGATCCACCCTGTACAGGGTGTTCTACCGGAGGGATGCTCCAGGATTGCTCCTGTGAAGAAACCCGTTTCTGACACAATGGACATCCTCATACTGGTTTGGAGTTGTTGTGACAAGGCAGGCTACTATGTCGGAAGGTGTCCCTCGAGTGCCCAGAGCCAGGGGGTTGGGACCAGCCCTCTGGCATCACCAGCAGCCAAGCAAGAATGACTGTTTTATTTTCCATGTGCAAATGTTGATATTACCTGCATGAGATACTGCTGACTGGTAACTGTTGAAAATGATTGAAACAGTTTATTAATGGTACCTCCCATAAAGGGAAGAATGCTATTTGTTTAATGCATACAAAAATATTGCGGTGTACTAATCTTGGTTAGTTGCAGCCCGGGACTGCTGCCATTTGCTGTGGGGGAATGTGGCACCCCTGAGGCTCCAGTCGCCACAGAGTATTGCTCTATATTTAAGGTGCAATATTCACCTCGGGTAAGGAGGGGGTTAATCACAGGTGCTCCACATTCACCCTTTACATACAGCTTAGGAGTCTTCTCACAGGGGAGCATTATTATTATTTATCATTATTGTGCCATTTATTCCATGGCGCTTTGCAAGTGAAAGAGGGTATACGTGCAACAATCATTAACAATACAACACAGACTGGTATAGGAGGAGAGGACCCTGCCCGCGAGGGCTCACAGTCTACAGGGAATGGGTGACGGTACAATAGGTGAGTACAGAGCTGGTTGCGCAGTGGTGTACTGGACTGAGGGCTATTGTAGGTTGTAGGCTTGTCGGAAGAGGTGGGTCTTGAGGTTCCTCTTGATACGGGGTGGCTATTTTGATGCATGGGACTTCCCCGGTCACTGAAGCCAGCCACCTGGGGGGCTGGTTTCAATTGGGGTAGAAGTTGGAGCAACTCACACATTCTTTAGTCAGTCTACCCGGGACACCAGTTCTGGGACACGACACAGCCACCTCTTTCTTCTCTTCTCTTCACGGGACCTGGGGCTTGGAGCGGACCGCTCAGCCCAGGTGCTTCATAGCTGGATGGGCAACTCTGAAAAAGGACTTTCTTCTTCTTTCAAACATCGGTGACTTCTCCTAACTTATCCGGGGTTGACGGAGCCCATCACAGCGAGTGACCAGTACTATCCGGGCGAGCGGCACAGCACAAAGAGTGAGTAAAGACACCTAGAACCGCAGCATTTGACTCGAACTCTTATTACCGGCGCCGCCGCCCCGCGTCTTGGTGCTTGAATGCCATAACTACTCCCCTCATCCTCCTCCCTAAGCCCGTTCCACCTGTGGGGAGAGATACCATCTCTGGCTGCTACTACCATCCGCCCCGGAGGACAGCGACAGCAGCGGTGGCTAAATCCCTGGCCACATACCACAGGTGGTGTCACGACATTCATCCTACTGCTATCTCCATCATTTTCCCTCCTTATTGGTGTACACCTCGTGGCACGAAGCCGGGCAGGCCACCGTGACATCCCAGATCATCACACCGGCCCGGTAACGAGTAACTCAGGTACGAGATCCCCTGTGCCTGACAACCCCTGCCCCAGGGGTGCTACAGTAGTGCCCCCCTCTATTACATTACTATTCATTACAAGGTTCTTCTGGCTCTCTGCTGCTTGGAAGGTCGGATCCCTTCTTTCTTCTGACATAAAAGCCATAAAGAAGATCCCTCCCTCCGTGAAGCCAGGAACAGAGTAACCGCCTTGAGATATTCTTAAGTGTTTTGTCCATTAACAGCGGAAAGTAAGAGTGACGGATTTTTCCGTGTACCTGAGGCGACGATTCCGCTTCGGCTTTATTTAAACCTTTTTTAATTATGGTATAATTTCCCTGTAATGTCGCCATGAAAACACATTTTGTTCCTGTTTTTCTCTTCCAAAACAAGTGAGTGATTCATCTCGGTTCTTGGAAATCATTAGAAGGCAAACCTGACACAAGACGCTTCACAAGCCATTAGTGGGGCTCTTCTTACATCACAGACCTGTGTCTCGAAGATATCCTGGAGTAAGAGATGTAACCCGTGTATTTACAGTGACTAATTAGTCTCTTAAAGCTAATATGTTTCTATAAAAAAAAAAAAATAGCTAAAAATTAAATATAATAAAATGATAAAAATGAGACGCCGTTCAGCAGCTGCCTGACACCAGTACACAGGCACACTGGGGGAGACGACGCATCTGTGAACGATCCCCGCAGCTCCGATCTGTCGTTTGTGCACATTACCTTCCAGGAGCCATCATTTCTGTGTAAAAGGAGTTGGTTTCTTGAAAAACGACTTGTTCTTTTACCATAAAGATGTAGAAAAATATGATAGCATGAAATTAAAACAAGTTTTTTTTCTGTAATTTCCTTTTTATTATACACTTTATCGTAAAAAATAAACATTCCCTTTGCTGTACGTGTCAGTACAAATAATTTAAAAAAACGGCTTGCGTTCCCCCCCAATTTTGATACCTGGTCATGATAAAACACAACAGCTGGGGGCTGGTATTCTCAGGCTAGGGTGACCCCCCCCGCCTAAAAATAACAGCCTGCAGCTGCCCAGAATTGTCACATCCATTAGATGGGACAATCACGGAATTTAACCAGGCTCTTCCCGATTGCCCTGGTGCAATGGCAATCGGGGTAATAAGGGGTGAATAACAGCTCACAGCTGCCACTAACCCCTATATTAGTAATGGGAGACATCTATGAGACACCCCCACCCCTATTACTAATCTGTAAGTGAAAAGAAATAAACACAAACACCAAAAATATCCTTTATTTGAAATAAAATACAAAAAAAACCCCCTCTTTCACCACTTTATTAGCCCCCAAATACCCAGGTCCAATGTAATACACACAAAATCCTACGACAATTCCACCTCTGTTACATTTGAAGTCATGACCTCATCAACCTCGGTGTTTAACTTTTTAAATACTGGCACATCCATGTAGTAGAGATGATTTCCTTTGTAATGGCCCATCATGGAGATAGGGACTTGCGCTAGTGGTAGAGGAACTTGAAATCTCAAAACTGATGCCATTAAAATAGCCCTCTCCCCGTTTGCAGATTTGGGCCCCAATGCGGCAAACAATTCCTAGATTCAGGCTGCGTGGGCCTGGGTTGTTGATTCCAGACTGCCATTGGAACCTTGATCTGGTTTGCAATGTAATCCCTCTGAGTCAACCTCGGCAGGGTTCTTGTCATCCTCCACAGTGTTCTGGTCATCATAACAGCCAATTCCTGGACCAAATTCGACTGGGTGTTGATGGCCCGGTATTCAATCTGTCAAAGCTGGCACAGCGTTTGTAGTTGCTGTTTCTTCTTGCAGCTGTATTTCCACTCTAGTCTTCTTCCCAAGACCAAGCTGGTGGGGCTGGGCATGGTGGTGTCCAAAACCTTATGTTTATGCCTTACCTATGGCCTGCAGGGTATGCCTATATGCCTCCCTGGTTGCGGAGCCCTTGGGCTGTGTGTATAAACAGCAGCCCGACGCAGCTCCTCCAGATCAGCTGGATTGAGAAGTATCCCACCGCTGTCACAAGTTGTGGAGACACAAGGGTCAGTGGGTTCTCTTGTCTGCTAGGCTGGCTGACTTTAGAAAGACAGTACGGATCGGGGCTCATCCCACTGAATGCCCATACTCCTTCCCTGTGGGCAGAACAGTATAAACAACACTCCAGTAAGACGTGACTGGGTTCCCTACAGTCAATAGGTAATAGTACATTCCCAGCAAGCACACAAGATGGTACAAGTGACAGAGCCTCAACCTTCCGCTGGTCACCAGGGGTTAGAATCTTCATGATTTTGGGGCATCCAGGGCCAACTATCCCATTCAGCAGCATCCCGCTTTTGGCAGGCACCCAATGAGAGAAGATAGGGGCAAACTTAGGAAGATGACTTAGCACAGTGAGGCAAGTAACCAGGTGCCCGAATTCTCCCAACCTGGGTTCTCCAAACAACTTTGTGAGCTCAGTGTTAGGCAGTGGAGTAGTTCTAAAATCCTCCAACTGGATCCATGGATCCTAGGATGAAGTCCTGTAGAATCACACTAGTCACAGGAGCAAGGCCCTTTTTATATCTCCCAGTTCCCATTTCAGTGTTTTACTGGTTTGGTGTGAGATGGCTGTTCTCTCATTAGTCACTAGTTCAATCCAACTGCATAATTGTCCTCTGAATGGGGCTGAGGCATTCCACAAATTAGCAGACAAAAAGAGGCTCCAGACAGTCTATCATGAAACAATGGCTAATGTCTCTTGATTTACTGAACAAAGGAACAATACATTTGGCCTAATCAAGAATAATTCCCCCGTGCATATGTGGCCAGATTGACACTGAGTTGTCACACACCACTGCAAGTTGTCATAAATGTTTTTATATGTCATTATTGCAAATAAACTTAATTTTATATTATGGGTGTACACAATTTTTTTTCTTTACAGCTTTTTCCATTGCTCATTACTTGAGAGGATGTGACAGTTCTACACATTGTCATTGATGCCTTATTAAAAGATGAGCATCTGTTACAATGGGAATTTACATCCACAACATATAGAATCTGTACTGGCAATATATATCAGACTGTGCACATATGCAAGGATATGCTAGAAAATTAGAAGCTGGCATCCAAACTGCCAAGACATGAGAAGCTGTTCAGCATCGAGGGACTGTGCTTTTAAATTGAATAGGAAAATGGGCACATTCATCGAGTGTGTGGGAGACCTGAAATGAGTGATTCACGCTGGCAAAATTGTCATTTTCCATTTTATATCTCAATCCACCATACAGAAGCCGGGGCGACGCGTTGTACGAGGAGATGTATTTAAAACAGTGGCTAATGGATTTTATCGGAGCTCAAGGCTTCATGTGGAGGGGACAAAATAGTTTTGTTTCAGATGAAATATTTTTTTCCCAAAATCATAAGCGCTTTTATATCATGCACAATGATGGAAAAGTGTTTCCCCCACCCAAATTTCCACTTGTTATTTTCTTCTTTTGTTTTGCATATATCAGCGCCACATGCTAATATGCGAAAATTATAATATATCCTATGAAGGGGAAATAACTTGTTTTCACTTGCCAGAGACCTGTGGATCCAGGTTCCCGGTACAATTACCCTTTCCTTAAAGGGTTTGTCCAGTGAACATATGTTGTCACCTCTCTGCAAGATGGGCGATAACTTGCTGATTGGTGGATGTCCATTCGTTAGAACTTTTATCCCCTTTTACAAAATGGTAGTGCTTGACCGGTGCTTCATTTTTCCCCTATACAGCAGGAAAAAGTCAAAACTGGGCTCCAGGACATCCATTCTAAAGGATTCTATTAGGATAAAAGTACTGATTCTACGACCAGTGAGGGTCCCAGTGACTTAACCCCCCAACGATGAACAAGTTACCACTACCGACAACCCATTTAAGTCTGGAAACGTCCTCAGTCTACAAATAGTTTATTATAGTCCATGTGATGGTGGGATATTTTGGGTTGTGTATCATTTTGTGTAGGTTCATATATCAGGAGCCTTGCTCCATTCATTCTGTGTATTCCTTGTCTTGTCTGTAGGTAATTTAGCTAAACTCAGTTACCATTTGCTTGCCATGTGTGTAAATTGTCCTGTCTGCAGGTTAATAACCCCCTGCAGTGCTTCTGTCCCAAGGTCTGGGGGAAGGGGGTCTGGAATCCACCCAACCTCTCTGTTTACCTGGGGGATTATTCAGTCTGTCTGAGAAGGAGAGAAGCAGGAAGAGTCATCCTCTGGTGGACAAGCTGCGGCTACAGGCAGCACCCCAGAGAGCTGTGATGGATTATTTTATGGACCTTCTGATTTGCTTGGAATAAATGATCTTTGGCTTGTTCACTCATCTCTCGCTCTTTTGATTGTGTGATACCGGAGAAGGACCCCGTGACAGTCCAAAACTGTAAATATGTGTTAAAAAGAAGGGGAGGAGGGAGATGCAGCTGCAAAATCTCTACCTCAGTGTTTCACTGTAAAAGCATGAGTGCAGAAAGAAGAAGAGCATAATTTCAGATAGAGCATACATCACAGGATTAGAATTATATATCCTTGCTGTCACGCTAGGCACAGGGAAGTACCAAGCGCATGGTGAATGGGAAGGGAAACCGTGTGTCTAGGAAGGGGGAAAATGGTGACCCCCTGACCGAACCTACTGCTAGTCACTGAGGTCCATGACCACACTTGATAGGTTCCACACCTATGGGCCGAGCCTGATACCTGACCCTAGGTATCCCTAGTACTGAAGCATAAATAAGGAACTGGTGGGATGAGTGAACACTAACATGCTCGGGTGCTCGATACTCGTAACTAGTGATGAGCGGGCACTACCATGCTCAGGTGCTCAGTACTCGTAACTAGTGATGAGCGGGCACTACCATGCTCGGGTGCTCAGTACTGGTAACTAGTGATGAGCGGGCACTACCATGCTCGGGTGCTCAGTACTGGTAACTAGTGATGAGCGGGCACTACCATGCTCGGGTACTCAGTACTGGTAACTAGTGATGAGTGAGCACTACCATGCTCGGGTGCTCGGTACTCGTAATTAGTGATGAGCGGACACTACCATGCTCGGGTGCTCGGTACTCGTAACTAGTGATGAGCGGCACTACAATGCTCGGATGTTCGGTACTAGCAACTAGTGATGAGCGGGCACTACCATGCTCGGGTGCTCGGTACTCGTAACTAGTGATGAGCGGGCACTACCATGCTCGGGTGTTCGGTACTGGTAACTAGTGATGAGCAGGCACTACCATGCTCGGGTGTTCGGTACTAGCAACTAGTGATGAGCAGGCACTACCATGGTCGTGTGTTCGGTACCCGTTAAGTTATGGACACGATTATAAACTATTATGATTATTAAGAGTTATATGAAGATATGCAAAAAGCAGTACTTTAAGATGGCATTTGAAATATGTACCACACCTATATCTGCATTAAGACATCATAAGACTCACCAGACAGTCTGGGACTTTCAAGTGAAAAGTGAATCGTGCTGACATAGCTTAATATAAATGAGGAAACACGTATACAGTATACATATATCACAGAATATGCTCTTTTACAGTTTATCCAATAGGAGACATGTTACGTATTCTTGGCTCCTAGCCAACTGGTTTCTTTAAATGTATGTGAACTTCCGCAATAAAGGCAGTCATATCTTCTACCTCGATCAGTGTACTATTTCTTACTGGTCCTGTTTGGATAAATAGCATGCTAATGAAAAATGACTCATGATTTGGATGCAGACGGGGTTAAGGTAGATGCATAATTTGGATTGCATCACTGTAAATTCATGGACCCCTTAACAGTAACTAGTGATGAGTGAGCACTGAGAGGGTGCACCAGAGCATGGAAGTGCTCGCTCAACACTTGTTACGAGTACTGAGTGTCTGAGTATGGTAGTGTTCGCTCATCACTAGTTACGAGTATAGAGCACCAGAACATACAGTTAGGTCCAGAAATATTTGGACAGTGACACAATTTTGGCGAGTTGGGCTCTGCATGCCACCACATTGGATTTGAAATTAAACCTCTACAACAGAATTCAAGTGCAGATTGTAACGTTTAATTTGAAGGTTTGAACAAAAATATCTGATAGAAATTGTAGGAATTGTACACATTTCTTTACAAACACTCCACATTTTAGGAGGTCAAAAGTAATTGGACAAATAAACCAAACCCAAACAAAATATTTTTATTTTCAATATTTTGTTGCGAATCCTTTGGAGGCAATCACTGCCTTAAGTCTGGAACCCATGGACATCACCAAACGCTGGGTTTCCTCCTTCTTAATGCTTTGCCAGGCCTTTACAGCCGCAGCCTTCAGGTCTTGCTTGTTTGTGGTTCTTTCCGTCTTAAGTCTGGATTTGAGCAAGTGAAATGCATGCTCAATTGGGTTAAGATCTGGTAATTGACTTGGCCATTGCAGAATGTTCCACTTTTTTGCACTCATGAACTCCTGGGTAGCTTTGGCTGTATGCTTGGGGTCATTGTCCATCTGTACTATGAAGCGCCGTCCGATCAACTTTGCGGCATTTGGCTGAATCTGGGCTGAAAGTATATCCCGGTACACTTCAGAATTCATCCGGCTACTCTTGTCTGCTGTTATGTCATCAATAAACACAAGTGACCCAGTGCCATTGAAAGCCATGCATGCCCATGCCATCACGTTGCCTCCACCATGTTTTACAGAGGATGTGGTGTGCCTTGGATCATGTGCCGTTCCCTTTCTTCTCCAAACTTTTTTCTTCCCATCATTCTGGTACAGGTTGATCTTTGTCTCATCTGTCCATAGAATACTTTTCCAGAACTGAGCTGGCTTCATGAGGTGTTTTTCAGCAAATTTAACTCTGGCCTGTCTATTTTTGGAATTGATGAATGGTTTGCATCTAGATGTGAACCCTTTGTATTTAATTTCATGGAGTCTTCTCTTTACAGTTGACTTAGAGACAGATACACCTACTTCACTGAGAGTGTTCTGGACTTCAGTTGATGTTGTGAATGGGTTCTTCTTCACCAAAGAAAGTATGTGGCGATCATCCACCACTGTTGTCATCCGTGGACGCCCAGGCCTTTTTGAGTTCCCAAGCTCACCAGTCAATTCCTTTTTTCTCAGAATGTACCCGACTGTTGATTTTGCTACTCCAAGCATGTCTCCTATCTCTCTGATGGATTTTTTCTTTTTTTTCAGCCTCAGGATGTTCTGCTTCACCTCAATTGAGAGTTCCTTAGACCGCATGTTGTCTGGTCACAGCAACAGCTTCCAAATGCAAAACCACACACCTGTAATCAACCCCAGACCTTTTAACTACTTCATTGATTACAGGTTAACAAGGGAGACGCCTTCAGAGTTAATTGCAGCCCTTAGAGTCCCTTGTTCAATTACTTTTGATCCCTTGAAAAAGAGGAGGCTATGCATTACAGAGCTATGATTCCTAAACCCTTTCTCCGATTTGGATGTGAAAACTGTCATATTGCAGCTGGGAGTGTGCACTTTCAGCCCATATTATATATATAATTGGATTTCTGAACATGTTTTTGTAAACAGCTAAAATAACAAAACTTGTGTCACTGTCCAAATATTTCTGGACCTAACTGTAGTAGTGCTCACTCATCACTAGTTATGAGTATCAAGTACCCAAGCTTGGTAGTGCTCGCTCATCACTAGTTAACAGTACAGAGCACCAGAACATGGTAGTTCTCAGTCATCACTACTTACGAGTACCAAGCACCCAAGCATGGTAGTGCTCACTCATTACTAGTTATGAGTACCAGGTACCTGAGCAGGGTAGTGCTCGCTCATCACTAGTTACGAGTATGTACCGCCCCGGGGCTTGGCCAGATGCCGAGACGCTCGGATCCGTGCTTGTCGGTGGGTGGCTCGAGCTCTTCACGGACCCGGGGGTCACGTCGCTCTGAGAGGGGGTTGGCGCTACACGTAGGGACTTCAGTGGGGAGGTTAACGGCCAGTGCCGCTGTTGTTTGCAGGGGATTTAAGTTCGTGATGCCATCAACGGGTTGTGGTGAATGGATGGACACCACCGCTGCCGTTGACTAGGCTCCCGGGGATGGTGTTGTGCAGCTTGGTGTTGACCCCCTCCGTGGGTAGGGGGATGAAGGTCCCGGGGTGCCCGACGGAGGTGCTGAGGCAAGGGGATGGATGCGTGCTGGGGTGTCGGTGCGGTGCGGTGCGCGGCCTGAAGGCACTGTTGTACTCACTATGACAAACACGCTGGAGTCTCTGGTAAACCAAACAAGATGGTGAACGGTGCCCGCAGCCAGCTGCAGTTTTCCCCTTAACAGGTTGGTGGTTTCCGCCTTTCTCCTGCACCTCACTTATGTAGAAATCACGACTCCTATGCCTGAGCAACGGTAGTCCGCTCCCTGGCTTGGTACATGCCGGGAGAGCCCTCGTTGCCCGCAGACGCTGGCCCCTCGGGTCTCTATGCCTGGGCGGTGGCTTTACCCCTATGGTTAGGCTGTTGTCTTCAGTCGGGTCTTATGTGGGAAAGGTCCTAAAGTCCAGTCCTCAATCAGTTGATTTGACTCAGCCCGGTTGTTTCTGGGCCTCGTACTGGGTCAAAGTACCCCTCCTGGTGCTCCGGTTTCCAATCGGTTCCCCGGTTCGGTACCGGCGGGCCACCGCCCATCCCCGGTCCCTACGGTTCCACCAGCTGTAATCCCAACTCCTGCAGGCGGCCACCACCGTCTGCCTCCTTGCCAGAGGTGACTGGGCTCCAACCCAGACACCTGTTGTAGATTATGGCAGACCTAGGCACAGGTCTACCCTTGAACTTCACTCCACTCCACTTCACTGTCAAGACTAGACTAGACTACCCTTTTTCCCGTCTCGGGGCCTGTGAACTCCTCGGTGGGTGGAGCTAACCGCCTGGCTCCGCCCCCTGGTGTGAACATCAAACCCGGAGGGAGGTGACAAAGGGTTTTGTAGTTTGGCTGCTGTCACCTTACTAAGGGGGAGGGGGTGTGTGTATTGGACTACCTGTGACAACCTGGCTAGTCCAGGGTGTCTCAAGTACAGAGAACCAGAACATGGAAGTGCTCACTCATTAGTTATGAGTACCGAACATGATAGTGCTCACTCATCACTAATTATGAGTACCGAGCACCTGAGCATGGTAGTGCCCGCTCATCACTAGTTACGAGTACTGAGCACCCAAGCATGGCAGTGCCCACTCTTACTAATGAGGAGGCGTGCTGGTGTCAGACACCCCTGATTCATTACAAGGCGGACACCTGTGGCGCCCTGGACTAGCCAGGTCGTCACAGGTACTGCAACACACACCCCCACCCCGAGACAGGCACATCAGCCAGACACAAAATACTTGTTGCCTCCCTCCAGGGGCTGATGTCCACACCAGGTGGGGTGGATCCAGGCGGTTGGCCCCACCCACTGAGGAGTTCACAGTCCTGGAGGCGGAAAAAGGAAGTCAGATCAGTTAGGGAGGTGGAAGTGAGAGGAGTGAAGAAGTAGTGGAGGAGTAAACTGACCGTGTCCGGGTGTGTGGCCCGGGCACTAAGAGCAAGGTTGGCAGACGGTGGTGGCCGTCTGCAGGAGAGGCAAATCAACGCGGAACCGTAGGACCGGGGACGGGCGGTGGCCCGCCGGTACCGAACCGGGGAGCGAAGTGATGCCAGCACACACAGGCAGGGCCTGCGGACCCCGACCAGGCTTGTAGTCGCCATTAGAGGTCAAATCCGTCAAGTCAAGACCCGATTGAAGGCAACCGTCCGACCAGCAAAAGGAAATATAGCTACCGCTACAGCTAGAGTTCCAAGGGCCAGAGCCTGCGGGCAAAAGGGCTCCTCCGGCACATATACACGCTGGGGAGCTGGTTACCGGTGGGAATCCATCGGGACCGAACATACACAAAGGTGCAGGGAAAGGCAGCCACCACCAACCATCCGGGAGAGACACTGCAGCCGGCTGCGGGACCCGTCCATCCAGCCGTTTGGTTTACCAGTGACTTTGCGTACATTTGTGGCTGAGTGAGTACTACCGTGCCATCCGGCACCGCGCTGCGCAGTCCAGGCGACCCTGCACCTTGCCAAGCCTGCCTCCCCGTCACCTCACCGGGCCCCGGGACCACCAACCCCCCTACCCACGGAGGGGGGAAACAACATCCCAGCTGCTCCCTGCCATCACTCCCGGGATCCCCATCACCAGCAGCAGTGGTGCCCAACCTCACCACAACCCGTGGGTGGTGTCACGGACCAAATCCCCAAACCAAACTACCCCCCTTTCACTCACGGGCGAGGAGCGCCGCTCGAGTCCCCGGATCCGGCCCACCGCTCGAGCCACCGAGCAGCCATCGCAGCAGCGCCGGACCCGAGCGTTAGCGAGAGCGCAGCAGCGACGGCGTCCTCCCCGCTCGCGACACACCTTTTATTGAATCCAGCACATGTGAAAAGTAGTGTGTACCTTTGAGTTTGCCTCCCCACATTATACTATATTTGGGGACTGCAATAAGATTTGTAGCCGCTTGTCGTTATTTTGACCCCGTAGGCCCCGTCCCACTCCAGCTCCACTCACTTTGTTGGAATTGCACAAAAAATGGAGGATATCACTCTTACAATCACAGTCTGGAGGATAACATGTAATATCGGCATTTCTCACTTTGCGATGGGGTGAAGAGTAGGAGAAGGTTTGTTCCATGATGTTTTTGAGGATAAAGCAGATTCTGTAGAGACCGGCCTCGGCTCTCGTTAACGAGCGCTCCATGCCCACACAAGGCAATCTGGAGATGGAATCTAATGTTATCGGCGTTAATGGCAGGAATAATAAACAATGGAGAACGTACTTATCCCCGAGACATAAATAATGACGTTTCACGAGAAATATTTACATCATGTGCTTAGTTTGTTTGGAATGAATCGATACTAAAATGGAATATATTATCATTTTCATCGGAAAAACGGAAAGTGTTTGCTTCGAAAGCTCTAAATATAAGAGATGGTAGGAATGGGACGTAATCTTAATGGAAATCGATCCATATGGTCAAAATAGCAATAATAAAATAATCCTAAACTATCCGATATGTTTATCAGATATCACTTAATAGGAAATTCTACCTGCGGTTCATGCGAGGGTTAATACCTGTCATTTATATACACAACCTGCAGAAAAGTATAGTCCTGCTGCTCACATTCCCCAAAAAGTAACACTTAGTTTGGTACACTAGTTTAATGTGTTCAGGAACTGTCTTTATCTTATGCTCTGTAACTTTCTGTATACCTTTTTTTGAGATAGTGAAGCAGTGTTATCAACGTTCTATCAGCACTATAGGTACGGGGACTTTCTTTCCCCTACATTCCCAGCATGCATTGCGCCTATCATTGTCCAATGACTTGCATCCTGAGCTGAAAACATGCCTCTCTGTTATGACTCTATGCAGTATGATAAACAGAAGAGAAGGTGTCACATGGAGATTTGCTCAAAACCCGCTGAATGTCATGGCGGCATCAGATGCTGTTCACACTACAGATTCTGACACTCTACATTATGGTTTCTCTGGTGTTTCTGAGTTACTCAGGCAGGCTCAGGCGTCGAATAACTATGAGCTCATTAGTGTTTAGTCTAGCAAAAGTTAAATTCTAAGATCACATTTTGTTGGAAATCTATCACATTTGCTCCCTGCCTTTTTAAGATGGTGGAATCTGTCTTCCCACGCCGACTATAGTTTATTGCTGTATGGGTCTGTGTGCTGTTGTGTCCCAGTCCTGCTGGTGATTATATTGTATGGTGCTTGGAGTTGTTGGGGAATTCTCTTGTTATTTCCTCCATGCTCTTATTTTCATCCTTACCTTACTTCTTATTGTCTTATACATTTGGGTTAGCGTGCTGCAAGATAGCGTTTTGGTTTCCCCTGTTTGTGTATCTATGTTGGTTTTATCACACTCCTGTCCAACCCTCCCTTGGAGTAAGAGAGGAGGGGATATAAGATCAGGGCTGGGAACTATATGGGGATAGGAGTTGCATAAGATGGTGTTAGGGTGAACTCTTAACCAGAGATCACTTGTTGCCTACTGCCTGGCCTAATTGCTGTGGACCAAGTGCATGCGTAAGGAATCACGTCAGACACAGTCAGATGCGAAATCTCTTCTTGATCACAGTAAAAATGGCAGCCAAGAGAACAGGAAAGATCATGCCGCCTCTGATATAGGCTAGGGGCGTACACAAGTTCAGATATGCACATTTAGTGGGACAGTTCTTGGGCTAGCCAATGGGGAGATCTGTGTTGATGCTGATGGGAGGGTCTGACGTCGGCGGATGAATCCATGGTGTCATCTGATCTGTGGGTTGGTCCTCTAGCTTGGCCAGTGGGTCTTTCCTTATACTGTATGGTGGTCTTCTTACATCTGGACATTCCTTGCATTCCAGGCAAGGTGTGGAGAACAGGAGAAGGTGCTCATCTTCAAGTCTCTGTTATGTGTATGATCTGAAACCTGAATTATATAAGGCAAATCGACATATTTCCCACAATCCCTTGTCAAGAGGTTACTTAAGTATTTAATGGAAAGGCTCTCCTCAACAATGGGAACTATATGGGGAGAGGAGGCCACATAGATCGGAACTATATGGGAAAAGGAGCCATATGGGATAGGATCTGCAGGGGAAAAGGAGCACATGAGATGAGATCTGCTGAGGAAAGAGGCCATTATGGTATCTGCAGGGGAAAGAGGCCATAATGGGATGGGATCTGTAGGGGGAAAGGAGCCACATGGGATGGGATCTGTAGGGGGAAAGTAGCCACATGGGATGGGATCTGTAGGGGGAAAGGAGCCACATGGGATGGGATCTGCAGGGAGAAAGAGACCACATGGGATGGAATCTGCAGTGGGAAAGGAGCCAAATGGGATGGGATCTGTATGGGGAAGGTCGTCCGTTACAATTTTAGCAGGGGTTCTTTAGTAATAATTTTTAAAAATTGTAAAAAAAACGTTTAATACAATAAGAGTGACAGTGACTGGAACAACTGGGGCTGGACGGAAGAGTGAAGGTTTAGGAGGGTAAGAAGGGGAAAGAGATTTTACTTTAAATTACTTGTATTTTTTGGTTGAGGAAAGTGCGTGAAAATGGGTGGGGCTAACAAAATGGGTGTGGTTACAGAATGGGTGTGGTTTTCAATTGGGCAAGGTTTACAGAGAACCTGTTGTTAAAAATTTGAATCCTACCCCTGGGTAGAGTGACTACCAAATATAATTTAGAAAACCTAAAATTTGGTCACGTAAACTTGGTGGATCCCGAGGGGGTTACTGCACTGAAGCAGGCCTCAGTCATACTCAGTCATCTAGAAAACCTGATTTAATTTATAAATCACATGGGTGTTTTAAAAAATAAGATGTCAAATGCATTTCTTGGCCACTTTTTATCTCCTCTCCGTTGTCAAGCTTCTTGGTCTCCAAGGACTTAGGGCAATTAACCTCTATAATAATGTTTCTTAGGGCCCCTGTATCATGAGTGTGTCACAACCTGATGTGATCTAAGAGGGATCTGGGACCAGAAGGTCATGGTGTATAATTGATCGCAAATGCACTTTAGTGCCCGCTCATCATTTACCCTGACTTAGGCGGGCTTTGCACACTACGACATCGCAGGTGCGATGTCGGTGGGGTCAAATTGAAAGTGACGCACATCCGGCATCGCATGCGACATCGTAGTGTGTAAAGCCTAGATGATACGATTAACGAGCGCAAAATCGTCGTAATCGTATCATCGGTGCAGCGTCGGCGTAATCCATAATTACGCTGACGCGATGCTCCGATGTTGTTCCTCGCTACTGCGGCAGCACACATCGCTGTGTGTGAAGTCGCAGGAGCGAGGAACATCTCCTACCGGCGTCCCACGGCTTCCGTAGAATATGCGGAAGGAAGGAGGTGGGCGGGATGTTTACATCCTGCTCATCTCCGCCCCTCCACCGCTATTGGCCGCCTGCCGTGTGACGTCGCTATGACGCCACAGGACCCGCCCCCTTAGGAAGGAGGCGGGTCGCCGGCCAGAGCGACGGTCGCAGGGCAGGTAAGTGCATGTGAAGCTGGCGTAGCGATAATGTTCACTACGCCAGCTATCACACGATATCGTACCTGCGACGGGGCGGGGACTATCGCGTGCGACATCGCAGCATCGGCTTGCGATGTTGCAACGTGCAAAGCCGCCCTTAGAGTGTATTTACTTCTATCTGTAACTGAAGGGGATAAGGCTCATTTCTATCCCGCAGTGATCTAGTAGATAGTTGTAACCTCAGCTGCAGCCACTCCCTTCTGCTATAAATATCCACTCCTCACTCCTCCCTATGCTGGCTATAGCTCATATCTATCCTGTCCACTTTGAAGGAGCCAGTCTCTTGAGAAGCTGAGGTGTTGCTTCTATTGCAACTAAGAACTTTCTGCTGGAAACACTGTGGAGTGTTATTTGTTGATACTTTCCCTACCTGTTTGTTTTACCTTTTCTTGTGTTGTCTTTTGAAGTGGCGAGGCTGGCTTCTAGTGGGGCCTTCACTAATCAAGATCAGTAAGGGCCTAGGCACGTGATGTCGCACGGGGAGGAAGGACACGTCTAGGGATGTTAGGGAGTGCAGGGGTCATCCGCAGTTGAGTGTTAGGAGGTGACCCCACTCCCCTCCTCCTAGCGTCAGGGCCTTCCATTGTTTTGCTACCCTGGTGTTTCCTCTATGTTCATGGCAGTCCTCTCGTACCTACAGTAGCATGATACCTGCAGTCACACTGTGACACTGTTGCTTTTTCTCCTTTACTTTGTGTAGCGCCCCTGAAACCATCAGGGTGCTACAAGGTTCTCCATCCCCACAAGGATGCAGGGCCTACCCCCTTAGGGACCCAGAACCCCAGTGCTGGTACCAACAAAAACCCAGGCGATCCCAGTTTTTCCCAACAAATCACCCTAACAATGGTACAGGGCTAGGGTGGGATCAATGGATAACCGCCTCGAGGTGGAGCCAATCCAGTCCACTAGTTGACCGGAGGGAGGGGAGGACTGTGGATAGAAGTCAGCAGCCAGGACGACAGTCAGTCTAGCAGCATTCTTGTTTTGCATATTTTCCTAGGGGGCCTTGTTCTAGTGTCACTGCGTTGAGAAACACGTGATGGTGTCTCCGCGGTGTTGTGTTGATCTCCCTGAGGTCAACCATCCTTATCTATGTAGTCTTCTACTAGGCATTGCTTCCACTAGCCAGTTTCCTACTCCACACTGATGAGGGGCAAATACCCCGAAACAGCTGTCTGTGGCTGGATACCATGTTTTGGTATAGGCGGTTTCATTGACTGGAGACTGCCCTTCCCGTGGTTGTTCCTTCCCAGTGAAAGACCTGGCTAGTTTCCTGCCAACGTTGAGAAACATGTGATGATGTCTCCGCGGCATTCTTGTTTTGTCAGTCTAGCAGAGACTGTGGACAGATGGACGATGAGACAGGCGAGAGGTGAAGGTAGAAGAGAAGTGACATCCTGACTTGGGTTAACGGTGACCTGGTACCCAGGAGAACTGGTTGTCGGTGGAGTATGGTGGAGTACTCCCGAAGCTGCGCACCAACGGGGTACAGGACCCTAGAACAGGAAAGAGCTTCAAGCTGACCTGTTAACACCTGCACAGCAAATGGGCCATCAAGGACCTTGCTGATCCTGAAGAATTTGAAGACTCAGTAGCAAAGAGAGAGCCGGGGACAGGACCAGAGACTCCATCCCCACAGGGTTCACGCTACCGTCAGCCGGACAGAAGTGGACAAACTACAGAACAGGGACCCCCAGTGTTCTATACCACGAGGACCCACTCACCAGAGACAGTTGCAGGGGAAGAAGGTACCAGAGAACCAAACTGACACTGGGACAAAGGGAACCTGGAGGCGAAACCAGCTGGCCTCGGGCAACCAGTCAACATCTACCAGTAGTGAGTAAACCAGTTGCACTGAACACCTGTGTGGACTACCTTCTTCCGACGCCCACTGCACCATACACCCTCTGGGGCAAAACCCTACTTGCGGAGGGCCTACCACTCTAGCTGCCAATACCACCAGCCCCAGTAGAGACATTCTGCAGCGGCGGCTCCCTACACTTAGCCGCAACACCGCAAGTGGTGTTACAAGTGAACATTATTTTATTTTCCCCTGTAAATATCCCCATTACAAAAAGGGCCCAGGGCACGGGACTGGGCAACGGCCACCACCGTGACATCCCCCAAAAGAGACACTGCCCGGGACCGAGTACCCCATATCCCTGAGTGCTACATTTGCTTCCATGCTGCCTTTTTGTGGTACCAAACCTGCAACCACTGATCTCTGCTCAACGCTGACTGAACCACCAACGTGTGATTAAGCTCACGACATGGGCACATGGCCGAACAATTGCTTCTGGGCTCATTTTAGATTCCAGATATCCTTCTTTTCAGGGCATCTCTGTGTTAGCTCCCTTACCTTTCATTACAACACCTGGGCTCTTCCTCCAATGAACCCATTCAGGCATAATTGAGGATTGGAATGAGGACGCAGACAAACAGTCTGTCAGGGTCCATGGGCTCTGTCCGGGATTTGAACCCAGGACCTCTCGCACCCCAAACTAGAATTGTCGCGGGCGGAGGAGGGGACACTGCGCTCACCCACTGCTCGGGTCCGGCTGCTGCTGCTGCTCGGTGGTGGCTCGAACGGTGGGCCGGATCCCAGGGACTCGAGCGGCGTTCCTCGCCCGTGAGTGAAAGGGGGGTGGTTTGGTTTAGGAAAATTGTCCGTGACGCCACCCACGGTTGTGGTGAGATTGGTGACAGCACCGCTGCTCTGGACGGGGATCCCGGGAGCGATGACAGGGAGCAGCTTGGATGTTGGTTCTCCCCTCCGTGGGTAGGGGGTTGGTTGTCCCGGGGCCCGGTGATGGGGTAGGAATGGATGGCAGGCGGGATACGGGGCCTGGTGAGGTGCAGGGTCGCAGGGGCAGTGCTGTGCCGCACGGCACGGTGGTACTCACTCAGCCAGTAATTCACACAGAGTCTCTGGTCAAACAAACGGCTGGATGGACGGGTCCCACAGACGGCTGCGGTTGTTCTCCTCCCGGTAGGTTAATGGTGACTGCCTTTCCCTGCACCTGTGTTGTGTTTACGGTCCCAATGGGTTCCCACCAGTAACCCGCTCCCCAGCTTGGATGGGTGCTGAAGGAGCCCCTTTTGCCTGCAGGCTCTGGCCCTGGGAACTGTAGCCTTGGCGGTGACTGTGTTTCCCTTTACGGTGTGAGCTGTTGCCTTCAATCGGGTCTTGACTGCTGGGAAACCCTGGAGGTTCCCTTCGCTAACGGATTTGACCAGTTTTACGGCGACTCCTAGCCTGGTCGGGGTCCGTAAGCCCTGCCGGATGGTGCTGGCTTCTTTCTGCTCACCGGTCCGGTACCGTCGGGCCACCGCCCGTCCACGGTCCTTACGGTTCACTTCAATCAGCCTCTCCTGCAGACCACCGTCACCACCGTCTGCCAACCTTGCCGTCAGACTGCTCCTCTACCACTTCACTTCTCCACTTCCAAACTAATCTGCACTGATCTGGCTCCTTTTCCCGCCTCCAGGACTGTGTACTCCTTGGTGGGCGGGACCAACCGCCTGGCCCTCCCCCTGGTGTGGACATCAGCCCCTGGAGGAAGGCAACAAGGATTTGTGTTTGACTTCGGTGTGCCTAGCCGGGGTGTGGGGTGTGTTGGTGTAGTTCTGTGACGACCTGGTTTGTCCAGGGCGCCACATTCCCCCTTAGTAAAATGCAGACCGTCCGCGGGCTGCCCGTCCATCCCCGGTTTTATTTTTGTTAACTGTAGAAAAGGGTAAAAAAAACGGTAAAACATGTAAAACACATAAAAACATCACAGACATTTTATAACGGTACGGCTTCCGCTCTTCTCCCACCCAAACAACCTAGCCCTGATGCTGCCCCTAAGAAGTGGGCAGCACCCCTTGCCCCAGTCCATCACCAGGTTGCCCGAGCGGGTTCTGTCTCTTTCAGGGGACCCACGTCCATGGGGAACCCCTGAATCCCCGGAGGATCGCCAACGGTTTCGGTAGTGGTGGGCCTGGGCCATCCCTTTCCTCCAGGCCCATCCTCCAAATCAGCCTCTCCGGAGGCGGTAACGGTATCAAGCCAAAAACAATTTTATTTACATGCCACTAAGTTTGTGGTTGCCCTGCAAGTTCTTGGGCTTGTCCGTAAGCAGTTCCTTACGCAAGGAGTAAAGGCGGTCCCTACGGGGACAACAGTTGCCGGCAACGGCCGGTTCAATCACGGTTCAATCAGGTAACTTCTTCGGTTGATTCATTCTTCACTTATCATTCAAAAACTTTTAAACTGTGCTGGTGGTCCCAACGGGGACAACATCTAACAACGGTGGACCGCTGACTTACTCCGGATCCACGGTGTTGGCCAGGGGAGGGGGCTTGGCAGATACTCGGGCCTCTTGACGGCCCCTCAGCTTCGCATCCAGCGCGAACCAACCCCTCTCCCGCAGTGCCTGGTGTACTGCACCAAATCTCCCGGCATAAGGTTGTGGCCCGGGTGGTCTTCCGGCAGGTGGGCATTGACGTCCCGTCGAGCCACAAAAACTTCGGCCTCCAGGCCTGGCTCATATATAAAACCATGGCCCCGACGGACGTCAAACCTCCTCACTTGCCCTTCATAGAGCGGGCCCCGGACACGGAAGGTTGCTTGGCGGAGGCTTTCCTTCTCTCGGATCGTGCGGGCCACCACCTCCGCCTTCTTTCGCTCCCGCTCTGCAATCTCCTGGCCCAGCGGGGTCTGTCCTCTGTCCCAGTAAGGGGCTACTGTGGACCCCGGCGCACGGGTCGGGCCCCGCGAGACCTCCTTCACGCTGCCCATTACTGGCATTCTGGGGGGGAAGGTCCCGCGGTGTCATGGCCTGGGGTGCTGCCCTGCAGCAGCAACCCGACACGGCCTCAGCCGAGGCGTGGGGGATGGGCACAGTGGTCGTCTCCCGCTGGACCTCCTGCACGGAGCGGTCTGTCGGCACCGATTCGGGGGAAGTCTCCACAGGTGCCTCCGGTATCTCTCTTCCGACGGCCTCGGACTTCGGCACCTTCCACGGGAGCGTCTCCGGGCGGTCATGGGCCCCGGCTGCAGGTCGGTCCGCCTGGGCGGATTGGCGGGGTACCGCTACCGGTGGTGGTGGTAGCGGGCCTAGTGTCGGCGCAGCAGCAGCCAACACGGGTAGCAGGGGAGGTAGTAGGGCAAGCGGGTATGGACCGGGTCCCTCGGCCACGATGACCGACCCACTAGTGGTACAGGGGCGTGGGTCACTTACCCTCCCTTCCAAGACTCCCTCCACCTCGCGTCTCCGTATGGCCACCACCACTTCCACCATGTCGGCCTCCCACTCCTCCAAGAGGAGTTGCATCCTGATCTGCAGCCGCTGTTGGAGCTGGGCGGTCCGGACCTCCACCCACGCCGCGGTTCCAGGCGCGGGGGCTACGGTGCTGCGGGATGGCTGGTACATTGCTGCGGCGGCCTCTTCGAGGAACCACAAGATGGCTGCAGGGTCCTGGCGTCCCTGCTTTTATAGCCGCAGGCTACATGCGGCCAGACGCCATCCATCCCCCTTAGTCTTTTTCTGGCTGCTCCTCTACAGGGGCAGGGTTTCAGCTTTCGCGCCTCCACTACTCGGGAAGACGCTCGAGCGGGGACTTTTCGCGCCCAAAGTGGCGGCTTCTCAAGATTTTCGACCGGACGCCTCCAGCAGTCACAAGGCGCACCTCTACCAGACGGCAGAGCGGTAAGATCCTGTTCGTGACGCCAAGTTGTCGCGGGCGGAGGAGGGGACGCTGCGCTCACCCACTGCTCGGGTCTGGCTACTGCTGCTGCTGCTGCTCGGTGGTGGCTCGAGCGGTGGGCCGGATCCCGGGGACTCGAGTGGCGTTCCTCGCCCGTGAGTGAAAGGGGGTGGTTGGGTTTAGGGATATTGTCTGTGACGCCACCCACGGTTGTGGTGAGATTGGTGACACCACCGCTGCTCTGGACAGGGATCCCGGGAGCGATGACAGGGAGCAGCTTGGATGTTGGTTCTCCCCTCCGTGGGTAGGGGGGTTGGTTGTCTCGGGGCCCGGTGAGGGGTAGGGATGGATGGCAGGCGGGTTATGGGGCCTGGTGAGGTGCAGGGTCGCGGGGGCAGCGCTGTGCCGCACGGCACGGTGGTACTCACTCAGCCAGTAATTCACACAGAGTATCTGGTCAAACAAACGGCTGGATGGACGGGTCCCACAGACGGCTGCGGTTGGTCTCCTCCCGGTAGGTTGATGGTGACTGCCTTTCCCTGCACCTGTGTTGTGTGTACGGTTCCAATGGGTTCCCACCGGTAACCCGCTCCCCAGCTTGGATGGGTGCTGAAGGAGCCCCTTTTGCCCGCAGGCTCTGGCCCTGGGAACTGTAGCCTTGGCGGTGACTGTGTTTCCCTTTACGGTGTGAGCTGTTGCCTTCAATCGGGTCTTGACTGCTGGAAAACCCCGGAGGTTCCCTTCGCTAACGGATTTGACCAATTTCAACGGTGACTCCTAGCCTTGTCGGGGTCCGTAAACCCTGCCGGTTTGTGCTGGCTTCTCTTTGCGCACCGGTCCGGTACCGCCGGGCCACCGCCCGTCCACGGTCCTTGCGGCTTGCTCCAATAGGCCTCTCCTGTAGACGGTCAACACCGTCTGTCAACCTTGCTGTACCATCCGGGCCACACACCCGGACGCTGTCAGTCTGCTCCTTTACCACCACTTCACTCTTCACTTCCCTAACTCAACTGCCACTGTTTTCCCGCCTCCAGGACTGTGTACTCCTCGGTGGGCGGGACCAACCGCCTGGCGCACCCCCTGGTGTGGACATCAGCCCCTGGAGGAAGGCAACAAGGATTTGTGTTTGACTTCGGTGTGCCTAGCCGGGGTGTGGGGTGTGTTGGTGTAGTTCTGTGACGACCTGGCTTGTCCAGGGCGCCACAGAATCATACCACGTCACCAGTTGCTTTTGATTTTCTCTAGTTCTCAGGTTCCCGTACTCCTGCCCTGTTATCCTGTGTCGTTCTACAGTAAATGCCTTCCCATACATGCCTATCCCTGCCATGCCCACCATTCCTGCCCCTACCCAACTGTCCAACCTGCCTCGTTCACTCTGCCTGTACCCGTTTATACCTGAGTCCCTCACCTGTCCTAGGGTCAGCTGCCACAGTCACGGTCACTGTCCTGGTAGTGGTATTTGGCATATGCCTTGTGGTGACTGCTTAGTTAAACCCCTCCAACTATTGGGTAAGGCCGGGTCCCCCCTGTGGCTCAGTGAGTCCACTAATTCTGCTCGCTACTTCTACACCAGCTGTGAGCGTTACAATTTTATTCAAAATACAAAATACCAAAGTACATTCTGTTGGAAAAATCATAAAAAAAAATGTCCAGAAATGAAAAATACCCCAGCTCAGCAACCCATCCAACATGTAGAGGGAGTTTTTGAAATTCCCAAAGACTTCGATGGAAGAAGCTACCTACATCCACATCACCTCTCTACTTTATCTCCCCTGCCATATTTCCGGCAAAATATTGCCTTGCTGAATAGAGGTCAGTGGTCTTCCCATTTAAAGAATACCAGATCTCCACCGATCATGGATTTTTTTGGCATATCACTTTAAGGATTGTTGTTCTTGCGGTGGCACGCACGGAGGTTTATCAGAGGTGAACCTACGCGTCGAATGCCTCAGCTGTGTAATTCTAATGTAAAAAGTACATGAACTGCTCTAATTTGTGCATTTGTTTCATGCGATATATTACAAATGTAAAATCTCAAAGTGCGCACATTGAAATATTTTGCATTTTTTCACTTTAACAAAAGGTGGAGGTGTGAGGATTAGTCAGCCATCGGCTCCCCACCGAGATTTGTGCAGAAAACGTAGAACTAAACTACAAAAAGCTGCTCCGTGAAAGAACAATCTCAAAGAATGACGATTATGTGTCGAAAAGTTAGGGTGTGCGTGTCCCTACCCAGGGCTGATGTTTTATGTGAAGGGATAATTAAAATGGGGTGAGGGGTTGAACCGAGTGGGTTGGTAGAGTGGGAGCTCACAACTCTTTTCAATGGGGCAGGTGGGAGATCAGCCGAAAGAAAGTTTGAGAAAAAGTTTTGCAAAAAATTGCTGCTACCTTTAAGTATAGGGGATATGGTTTAGTAAGAGTTTCAGGTGTCCACTATGGGTTTGTGTGGGGTGTTTTTGTTATTACTTCATTACATCTTCATTACTAACACCGTGCGGAGCTGCCGCCCCACCACCGTGCGGAGCTGCCGCCCCACCACCATGCGGAGCTGCCACCCAACCTACACCCCACCTACTGTCTCCTCCCCAAAATCCTTTAGAATGTAAGCCCGCAAGGGTCCTCTTCCCTCTGTACTAGTCTGTCTATTGAAACTTGTATATGTATTCAGTATGTAACCCCCTTCTCATGTACAGCACCATGGAATCAATGATGCTCTATAAATAAATAATAATAATAAATAATAACCACTGGGCTTGATACTAAAATCATACAACTGACATCAACCCCCAAAATATTACCCCAATTGCCACCACACCAGTGTAATTGGGAAGAGCTGAGCAAGTCCCCAAAATTGGCTCATCTAATGTGATGCACACCTTCTAGGGAGGCTGCAGGCTGTTATTTTTAGGCTGGCAAGGGATAAATAACCATGGGCCTTCCCAGCCTGATAACACCAGCCCCCAACTGTCTGCTCTTCCTTGGCTGGTAATCAAAAATAGGGAGGACCTTAGGATGTTCTTTTTTAATTATTTATTAGGTTTAACCAAGCTAAAAACAGCCTTTAGTGACACATAAAAGGTACTAAAGGGTGCAAGTATACAGACCCTACTCTAATCTAAGCTCTCCCTCTGAGAAAAACTCTCCCTGAATTGCTTGTATAGGAGAGTGTGCCGAGCATTATGTCCCCGGGTCTCATATAAGACTCAATGGCGTCAAGCAGCCGACTAATCACAGTATTGCGAGTAGCCAACATGGCTATGGCATTACCATATATGGCAGGCAATCCCTACATGTTGATTACCTGTCTAACAGCCCCAAAACATGCGGGGCAGGGACTCAAACATGGCGCTTGAGCTCCCGTAATACTCGATCGCGTAACGAACAAGAGCATGCATGAGAACTCTGATGCTCAATTGAATATTGAGCAGTGTCGAGCACGCTCACTCATCACTAGGTTACACAAAATTCTACTGTGGCGCCCTGGCCTACCAGGTCGTCACAGGGTATTGTGCAATCTGCCCTTCTGTGCAATATCCACCTCCACCTTGGTTACGGGTCCCCAACTTATGGTATTGCCAATATCAGCCAATCAAAATCCTAGGAACACTCTGCACCACACCCACCAGACACACCAGTGGATGGCCTGAGTGGAATAGGTTCGCCCACTTTGGTAAGGGGAGGTCAGGAGTGTCAGGAGTAGGTCAGTGAAGTGTAGGAAGTGAAGGAGAGAGGAGGTCAGGAGCTAGGCTCCTTGGAAGTAACTATGTAGCAGACAGTAGTCTGGGGCTAGTAGGAGCTGGACCCTGGTCGCAGGAGGACAGCAAGCGGCCTTGTACCATCACCGGGCTGAGACCAAGGCACGACGGGGTACGTGAACCCTAGATCAGGGAGTAGCTTCAGGCAACCTGACAATTTACCTAACGAGGACGGAGCCTTCAAGATCCGCTCTCTACCCGCTCCAAAATCAGGGTACTAGCGCAAAGAGGGGGATAGGACTTATCAAAAAGACGGTCCAGAAAATCCCAAGTGTGAACCCTGAGCGCAAGCTCTCACAATTAGCCACACTGGGGAGCGGGACCCGACTAGTTTTACACTACAGGGGCCAACTAGCAAGAGACCTTAGTGCCAAGAGAAAGGTCACAGATCATCAGTCAACACTAGTGGGGACGGGACCAAAACTAGCTCCCCTCAGCGGCAGCAAGGGCCAAAACTTTGGTTTACTAAGTTGTCGGTGTCAGCTTTATGGACTGAGTGAGTACGCAAGTGACCCTTTCAATCCCAACGGCACTCCCCAACTCCATCACCAAGTCCTGGGGCACCCCCCCTACCAGTGGATGGGTTAAAACACCTAGCTGCCCACTCCATCGCCCCCGGGTACTCCCAGCTGCAGCGGTGGTAATCCACCTTACCACACACCCCGGCTGGCATCACGAACTTTAAACATACAATCCCCTGTAAATACCCCCTCTACTGGAGTGGCCGCACGACCCCTGGGTCCGGACGGCACGACCCCTGGGTCCGGACGCCCCTCGAGCCACCGCGGATACGGATCCGAGCAGCCCGGCTGCTGACTTGGGGGCGGCACACTACCACCTTCTGCAGAGAACTAACCTACTGGAAGGAAGGAGATGATGTCTTAGTTATTTCTTTCTTACACTGCTGAGGTAAAATGAAAGCTGAAATCTGGTTGCTCTGGTAAAATGAAAGCTGAGCAATGGTTGGTTTCTTTGGTAAAATGAAAGCTGAGCACTGATTGGTTGCTTTGGTAAAATGAAAGCTGGGCACTGGTTGGTTGCGTTGATAAAAATGAAAGCTTGGCACTGGTTGGTTGCTTTGATAAAAATGAAAGCTGAGCACTGGTTGGTTGCTTTGGTAAAATGAAAGTTGAGCACTGGTTGGTTGCTTTGGTAAAACCAAAGCTGAGCACTGGTTGGTTGCTTTGGTAAAACTAAAGCTGGACACTGATTGGTTGTGTCGCGGGTGGAGGAGGGGACGCTGTGCTCTCCCACTGCTCGGGTCCGGCCGCTGCTGCTGCTGCGGCTGCCGCTGCTCGGTGGTGGCTCAAGCGGTGGGCCGGATCCCGGGGACTCGAGCGGCGCTCCTCGCCCGTGAGTGAAAAGGGGATTTGATTGTGGGGGTTGATTGTTATTGTCCGTGACGCCACCCACGGTTGTGGTGATATTGGTGACACCACCGCTGCTCTAGACGGGGATCCTGGGGGCGGTGACAGGGAGCAGCTTTGTTGTTAGTTCTCCCCTCCGTGGGTAGGGGGTTGGTTGTCCCGGGGCCCGGTGATGGGGTAGGGATGGATGGCAGGCGGGATACGGGGCCTGGTGAGGTGCAGGGTCGCAGGGGCAGCGCTGTGCCGCACAGCACGGTAGTACTCACTCAGCCCAATGATGAGGACACAGTTCTCGGTAAAACACTCGGCTGGATGGACGGGTCCCACAAACGGCTGCGGTGTTGTTTCTCCCGGCAGGTTGATGGTGACTGCCTTTCCCTGCACCTATGTACGGTTGATGGTTCCGATGGGTTCCCACCGGTAACCCGCTCCCCAGCTTGGATGTGGGCTGGAGGAGCCCCTTTTTGTCCGCAGGCTCTGGCCCTGAGAAACGGTTGCCTTGGCGGTGGCGGTGTCTCCCTCTGTTGGTTGGACTGTTGCCTTCTGTCGGGACTTGGCTGTTTGGAAACCCAGGAGGTCCCCTTCACTAACGGATTCAGCAAACTCCTAGCGACTCCTAGCCTTGCCGGGGTCCGTAAGCCCCTGCCAGATGGTGCTGGCTTCTCTTCGCGTACCGGTCCGGTACCACCGGGCCACCGCCCGTCCATGGTCTTCACGGTAAGCTCTGATAGGCCACTCCTGCAGACGGTCACCACCGTCTGCCAACCTTGCTGTACCGTCCGGGCCACACACCCGGACGCTGTCAGTTAGTTGCTCCACTACTACTTCTCCTTCCTCTCACTTTCCCTTCCAAAACTAAACTAAACTAAACTGTCTGCTTTTCCCTCCTCCAGGACTGTGAACTCCTCGGTGGGCAGGACCAACCACCTGGCCCACCCCCTTGTGTGAACATCAGCCCCTGGAGGAAGGCAACAAGGGTTTTGTGTCTGACTTCGGTGTGCCTGACCGGGAGTGTGGGGTGTGTAGGTGTTGTTCTCTGTGGCCCCTGGCTTGTCCAGGGCGCCACAGTTGCTTTGGTAAAATGAAAGCTGGTCACTGGTTGGTTGCTTTGGTAAAATGAAAGCTGGGCACTGGTTGGTTGCTTTGGTAAAATGAAAGCTGGGCACTGGTTGGTTGCTGTGATAAAATGAAAGCTGGGCACTGGTTAGTTGCACTGCTAAAATGAAAGCTGAGCCCTAATTGGTTGCTCTAGTAAAATGAAAGCTGAGCACTGGTTCGTTTCTTTGGTAAAATGAAAGCTGAGCACTGATTGGTTGCTCTGGTAAAATGAAAGCTAAGCACTGGTTGGTTTCTTTTGTAAAATGAAAGCTGAGCACTGGTTGGTTGCTTTGGTAAAATGAAAGCTAAGCACTGGTTGGTTTCTTTGGTAAAAATGAAAGCTAAGCACTGGTTGGTTGCTTTGGTAAAATGAAAGCTGAGCACTGGTTGGTTGCTTTGGTAAAATGAAAGCTGAGCATTGGTTGGTTGCTTTGGTAAAATGAAAGCTGAGCTCTGGTTGGTTCCTCTGGTAAAATGAAAGCTAAGCTCTGATTAGTTGCACAAGTACAATGAAAGCTGGGAACTGGTTGCTATGTGCAACAAAGAGTTCCACTATAGTATAATAGTGATGACTAAGGCCCAATAGTTGTCATCCTGCACAAACCCCATAGGGGAGTCAAGTCTCTCGTGATCGGGACCCACCCTGTATATATATTCCAGAAATTCCAGAAAAACATGAGACAGTAAATTAGTTTTTGAGGCCTTATCTTCCGTCCTTCATCCACTCTGGCTCTCGGCTCAGGTAATTGTAGGGGCAGGTGGTTCCATAGATAGCAAGAATTTTGTCAAGTTCCAGGAATCAATTCCAATGGAGAAAGCTGAGACGTGTGAAATTCTACATTAATTGACGTGAGAATTAGGCTCAGCCGAGATTTCTAGTAGATGGAAGTTCATGGCTGACATCTGCAGAGGAGAATACGTGTCAGATGGAGGTTGGGTGTCAGACTCCAGAAAGTTGCACGTTCACCACCGACCTCCTTGCAATGAACTCCACCACGTGGCACATTTACTGCACTTGTCCTATCCTAATAAGTGTGATTTCAAAGCTGAATACTCAAAGTCTAAGTTGTCCTCGTCCTCCTGGGCATCAGGATGAGCATCTGGGAGGAGAGAAGAAAGAGCAAGGAGATGGGATGAAGGCCTCAGATATATCAAAGAAGATGTACAGGAGGGAGATATCTGGTGACGTGTTACCGCAGAGGTCACGTAGGAAAATGAGAGAAAATTAATGAAAGTAGGTTAACGAGGAAGAGATGGGGGTTATTGCTTAGAAATTGCTTCTAACATGTCTGCCAGGAGCCATCAGAAACATCATTTTATTAATTGTATCTCCGTTATACTGTATGCTATTATTATTATTATTATTATTACAGCGTAATTAGAATATTATATAGCAATAGTCATAATAATATATATCAATAATATAGTAAAAACAAGAACACTAAAATATAATAGTAATAATATAAAATATAATACTAATAATAGTAATAAATAATGATAATATTTATAGCAATAACAATGATCAAAATGATGATAATAATAATAATTTCATCATTTTGATCATTATTATTGTTACTGATATAAATATTACCATCATTTACTACTATTATTATTATATTTTATATTATAGTTTATTGTTGTTTTTACTATATTATTGATATATATTACTATATGACTATTGTTATATAATATTATATTTACTCTGTAATAATAATAGTAATAATAATAATTTTATTATTATTATTAATGATATTATTATTATTATTAGTAGTAGTAGTAGTATTACTGTTTGTAGTAACAATAGTAATATTACTATTGCTATTGTTTTTGTATTATTATACATTATTTTATAATTTCAATTATCACTTGTAATAGTAATATCCCTATTGTTCTTATTATTTTTATTATAATTATTTGTATTATTATTTAAATAATTGTTTGTAATATTACTATTGTTATTATTTTTGTATTATTATAAATAATTGATTTATTATTTTAATTATTATTTGTAATAACAGAAGTAATATTACTATTTCTATTTTTTTTTTTTATTATAATATTTGTCACAATTCTTCTGTGCATTTTGCCTTTGGAGATGCTCTGCTGTGCTAGCAACCTGATTGATAGCGCAGGATTTCATGTCGGTGCTGATTACTCAGCTGTTCCACCTTCCTGGTAATTGCCCAGGACATTGCCAGTTGTATTCTCTAGTTCTGCAGTTGTGCTGTTGACTTGTGTCTCTGTTAGTGTTCTGATCTTGGTTTTCTGACCACGGACTGTTGTTTGACTCTTCTCTGCCCGCTCCCTTTTCCTGTTGTGACCTCCTGCCTTCTAACCTCAGACCATTACCTGACCATGTCTCTGTTTTCTCCCTGAACGTATTACGTGCTCCTTGTGCTCATACATGTCCTCCCATTACCAGACCCCGCCTTTCCTGACTACTCTTCTGTCGACACTACCTGTAAGTAGTGACTAGCATCACACTACTATTGCTATCATTTTTTGCACTATTATTATGCATTATTACTATGAATCCATTGTTAAGATGCGTGAATCAGCTTGGGGAGAATCAAGTTTGCTTTGAATTTTACAAAACAACTCAGATCTTGAAAGTGGTTAAAAAATGTAAAAGTAGTAAAGTCACTGCTCCCCTTTCCGGCCAAGTTCTTCGCTGGCTCCCTTTGGCTATAGCCTCTTCTGGTCCTTCTGTACTCTGCGCCATTGATTCCTGCTCTGTGTCGACTTATGGAGATAGATGTCATGATATCACGATGTCAGAACATCACAGGACACATCGTCTGATGCTCAAACAACAGGGGAACCCCATCAAATATTAGTATAGAGGTCCAATGTAGCACCCCATGGGGCAGTTGGTTAACCTACTCGCTGCCGGGCCGTTGAGGGTCGGGTCAGGCGATGTCACGTTTGACCTTGCCCTGTTCCATTGATTGGGAAAGTTTGTCGTGACGCCACCTGTGGTATGTGGTGTGTCGCCCAGGGGTAAGGGTTACTCAGATCCGGGTCAAGGGGTCACTTCTGTAGGTATCACGGTGGCGTGACCCGGTCTGTGATCCCAGGCTCCACAACAGAAGGGGGATAGGTAAAGGGAGATTGTTCGTAACGCCACCCGTGGTTGCGGTGATGGATGGTGACACCTCCGCTGCCTAGATATGGGGGTGCCCGGGGATGATGAAGCAGGGCAGCAAGGTGGGATCCCCTCCACGGGTGGGGGAGTTGTAGTCCTGGGGCCCAGTTGGGAGTTCTGGTGGTGGCAGGGATTGCAGGGAATAGTACACTCATAGTTCGGTTATCGTGGTGCTGGATGAAGCTGGATTGATGTGGAGGGCCAGGAACGCAGATGGAAGAAATACTCAAGAGTCTTTTGTAAACCAAGTTGCTGGTAACTGGTGCCCATGGATGCTGTGAGGACGGGCCCAACACCCGTGCGTGTAATTCAGGTGTTGTTCTCCTGCCTGAGGTCTGTGTCTGCTCTGTGCACAGGTCTGGATAGGGCCCCAACAGCTGGCACCGGCGGGCCACTACCCTGCCCTGGTCCACTTTGGTTCCCCACAAGCGGCTGGCCTATTCCTGAGGCCCTTACTGCCACTTTCCCTAGCTCCCCAATGGAGCTCCTTCCGGACTTCTCTCCTCCTGCAGACTGACTACAGCTCAAACTCTGCTCTGCCCTTCCTAAGCTCCTCTCGCCTCCTCCCATTTTCCTGGGGAGGGGGTGAGTGGGGCCTGATGTGTATCTGTGTGGGAAACTCCTCAAGGGAGAGTGAGATCAGCACCAAAAAGATGGATGCAGACCTCTGTGACACCCTGGTTTTGCCAGGGCGGCACATGTGGCATTCAGACATGTGTTGATAGTCCGCAGAAAGGACATTACCTGATCTTGCAGTTCCCACATCTGTGACATCTCTTGCAGTACAGTGCTTGCAGTGAAACAGTGTCATAGTCAGCAAAGTCCATGGTCTGCACATACTGTAACGCTCACCGCTGGTGTTGTTGAGGTGGCGAGCAAGAGAGGACACACTAGACCCCAGGGGGGACCCGGGTTTACCTTTTAGTGCTAGGGGCTTAATTAAGTGCCTGCTGCGAGGCATACACCAGGAGCACTCCCAAGACAATGACCGGAACTATGGCAGCTGACTCACAGGACAGGAGATGGACTCAGATATGGACACAGGTGCAGCCAGGTACAGGTGGGATGGCCGAGGCTGACAGGATGGCAGGTACGAACAGTTATGATGGTCAGGGCAAGGACAGATAGGTATGGGAGGATGGACTCAAGAATGCATAACGGGACAGGAGCATGGGACCTGACAAATAGCTAGTAGACAGATGACTGACTAAGAACATTATGCAGACACTTCCCCTAATGGGAGGATGCCTTAAGTACCTAGTGCCTCTCAACAATAGACTAAACGTCACTTTAAATAGTGCACTGGCCATTTAAGAGCAGGGCAGGTGTGCCCAATAAGCGTATTCCTGGAGGACCTGTGCTGCATGCTCAGGCCCGGGAAGAGAAGAGAGCAGGAGCACATGGGGACGCAGTCTGGCCGCGACGGTGAGTGAGTCGGCGTCCCTGCTGTGGAGAGGCAGGGTAGTGCAGGGTCGCCGGCGCTACAATAATATTAAGAACTGTACCTATTGTGAGACTTTGACCGGGGTTGTCTATGACGGCCGGTACGTCTCGCCCCGGTTGTGCTCCCTCCATGTATAGAAAGCAACTCCACTCCAGGGTTTATTGCTGTTTCCCTGCAGGCTGAAAGGAGGGTTAAAAGGAAGCAGGAACCTGGGTGTGGGACCTAGTGTGAGGGAGTGAATACAACTCCCTAAGCTTCTGCCGAAGAGGCACATGTGAGCCATTTCTGGAATCTGGCTTGTTGGTTCTGGAGGAGGATATTCCGGAACACGTGTTGTGTGCTGTTTGGATTTTTGTTTGGGCAATAAACCGCGTGCTGTGACCATTGGTGCCTGGATCCCGTGTCTTCTGCCGAGCAGCCGACCACGCTACCTCACATATGGTGGAGAATGCGGGCAGTCCAGCCCGGTGAGGTGTAGCATCCATCCCTGGTGACCCAGTAGCGCATGTCCTGGATTCGAGCGGCTAGACTACAGCCCAAACCCGGCTGCACCTTGGAGGACATACTAAAGCAGCTGGCTCAGGCTAATGCACAGCAACAACAGACCAATGCACACCTGCTCCGGTCGTTGGATCATCAGCAGCAACAGCACCAGCACTCCTTGCAATTGCAGGAACAAAGACACCAAGAACAGATGGTCCTCCTGACCAAGTCGATCCGTGCCGGACTGGCAGCCACAACCCCGGGACCGGGTGACGACAGCAGCGTCCGGAAGGCGGTAAGACAGGCGTTGCAAACGATGACCCCGGGGGATGATGTGGAAGCGTTCCTGGCTGTGTTTCAGCGGGTGGCCGAGCGGGAGAAGCTGCCGACTCCCCAGTGGGCTGAGGTATTGTCGCCCTATCTGACGGGGGAGCCCCAAAAAGCGTACCTGGACCTCTGTACCGAGGACGCCATAGAATATGAGACCCTGAAAGCCGAAATCCTTGCTCGGTTGGGGGTGAATACTTATGTACGCGCTCAGCGGGTAAATCAGTGGTTCTATGAGGAAGTCAAACCCGTACGCTCCCAGGCCTATGACTTGTTGCATCTGGTAAAGAAGTGGTTGCAGCCTGACACTCTGAGCCCTGCGCAAATGGTGGAGAGGGTAGTGGTTGATCGCTTTGTGCGCACTTTACCCGTCACCATTCAACGGTGGGTAGGACAGGGCAACCCAAGTACCCTGGACCAATTAGTGTGCCTGGTGGAGCGGCATGTGGCTACGCAGGACTTGATATGGGACACTGAGACTTTGCGTGCCGCCCGTCGGTCCGGCTCCTCCAAGCCTCGGGCCAAGGACCCACCGCTGACACCGGTGCGGGAGTCCGCTACCGTCCCTCCTGAGGCCACGCCCACCGTCCCTGAGGTCTGGAAGACTATGTACCCTAAATGACAAATAGTCAAGGGGGTTTCCTTCCCTATTAGATGTTGGCGGTGCCAGCGGGGGAGACATATGGAAGCCCAGTGTCCACTCACCACGGAGCCCATGGATTGTGGGGTTACCCGGCGGGGTTCAATGTATGCTCAGGCGGTGTGTACCGCGGACCTTGTCTCCCCGGAGACTGAGCCCCACTTGTGCCAAATACAGGTGAATGGACGTCCGGTTACAGGCTTGTTGGATTCCGGAAGCTTAGTGACCCTTGTGCGATCAACCCTAATGGCTGAAGTAAAGGCCACAGGACGTACAGTGGGGGTGGTTTGCATACATGGGGACCGCCGAGACTATCCCACGGGGGTTGTCACCATCACAGCACCCTGCGGTCAGGTGCAACATGAGGTGGGACTTATGAACACTCTTCCCTATGACATGATCCTAGGAAGGGATCTGCCAAATTTCTGGACTCTATGGAAGGGGCCTTCTAAGTCCCCTCAGGTAATGGACAGTCCAGGGCCTGAGCCCGACAATCCCGAATCCGGGACGCCTGCCGTAGGGGTCCCCATGATAGGGACAGAATGTGAACCCGATAGGTCACCCCTAGAGGTATTGGCAGGAGAGGCTGAGATGGTCGAGCCAATCCCGGAGTTGGGGGCGTCCCCGGATACGTTTGGGACAGCCCAACTCCAGGACCCTACATTAATACATGCCCGGATTCGGGTGACAGTGGTTGACGGGGTGGCACAGGTGCCCGGTGCCCAGGTAAGGTACCCCCATTTCGCTCTTAAGCAGGACTTGCTCTACCGGGTAGAGGAAATACGGGGCGGGGTGGTAGAGCAGTTGGTGGTGCCCCAGCCGTATCGCCGGCGGGTCCTCGACTTGGCTCATAAACACCTGATGAGTGGCCACCTAGGGGCCAAGAAAACGCATGAGCGAATATTGCAAAGGTTCTATTGGCCCGGGGTCTTTGGGGAGGTAAAACGGTTCTGCAAAACCTGCCCGGAGTGTCAGCTTACCGCACCCCTGGCCCACTTTCGCAGTCCGTTGGTACCGTTACCCATTATAGAAGTCCCTTTCGAACGGATAGGGATGGATCTGGTGGGGCCCCTCGTAAAGTCCGCTCGAGGGCACCAACACATCCTAGTGATCGTTGATTATGCCACCCAGTATCCAGAGGCGATACCTCTCAGACATACTGCAGCAAAGCCTATAGCTCGGGAGTTGTTTGCTGTCTTTCTGCCGGGTGGGGTTGCCCAAGGAGATCCTTACGGATCAGAGGACCCCATTCATGTCTAAAGTGACCAAAGAGCTATGCCGGCTACTCCAGATCAAGCAGTTGCGTACGTCTGTGTATCATCCTCAAACGGACGGTTTAGTGGAGCGATTCAATAAAACCCTGAAAACCATGCTCAAAAGGGTGATTTCAAAAGATGGGAAAGACTGGGATATGATGCTTCCCTATTTGATGTTTGCCATCCGAGAGGTGCCACAGGCATCCACGGGGTTTTCGCCTTTTGAGTTGTTATACGGGCGACATCCCCGGGGATTGTTGGACCTGGCAAAGGAAACATGGGAGCAGGAGTCCACCCCCCATAAAAGTGTGATTGAACACATTTTGGGAATGCAGAACCGCATAAGCGCGGTCATGCCAATTGTGAAGGAGCATTTACAGGAGGCTCAGGCCGCGCAGAGCGGCCGGTACAATAGACAAGCCACCATGCGGACCTTTACCCCTGGGGATCGGGTGTTGGTGTTGGTCCCCATGGCAGAGAGTAAATTCATGGCTCAGTGGCAAGGCCCCTACAAGATAAAGGAAAGAATCGGGGCGGTCAACTATAAGGTATTGCAGCCCGGTAGGCGGAAACCTGAACAAATATACCATGTCAACCTGTTAAAACCTTGGCAGGAACGGGAAAGAGTGATGATTGATTTTCCCCCATCTCTCTCCTCTTCGGGTCGTTCAAACCCGGCTCCGGCGACCTCCGGAGAGGACGAACCGGAAGTAAGGTTTGGAGAAGCCCTCACCAAGCAACAGAGGCGAGAGGCCAGAAGGCTGGTTCAGCAGAACCCCGATGTCTTCTCCGAACTGCCTGGTAGGACCAGTCTGATACGACATGACATTGTCACCGAGCCTCACCTGAAGGTACGCCTGAAGCCATACCGGGTGCCGGAGGCTCGAAGACAAGCCATATCAGAGGAAGTGAAGACAATGCTATGCCTGGGGGTCATCGAAAAATCCTGGAGTGAATGGGCTAGTCCCATTGTCCTAATACCAAAACCCGATTGCTCCTTAAGGTTCTGCAACGACTTTAGGAGATTGAACGAAATATCCAAGTTCGATCTCTACCCCATGCCCCGGGTGGATGAGCTGATTGATAGGCTGGGACAAACGCGATATTTCACCACGCTCGACCTGACCAAGGGGTACTGGCAGGTGCCACTGACGGAGTCCGCCAAGGAGAAAACCGCTTTTGTTATGCCGGAGGGTCTCTTCCACTATGTTGTCTTGCCTTTTGGGTTACATGGCGCTCCGGCCACGTTCCAGAGGTTGATGGACCTAGTGCTGGAACCCCACCAGGCATATGCATCAGCGTACCTTGATGACATAATTATTTACAGCTCCGAGTGGCAGACCCACTTGGAACAGGTACAAGCGGTGGTGAACGCGCTCCGAACAGCCGGATTGACAGCCAATCCCAAGAAGTGTGCGTTGGGGCTCACGGAAGCCCGCTACTTGGGCTACGTAATAGGCCAAGGAGTGATTAAGCCCCAAATTAACAAAGTTGAGGCGATCCAGAAGTGGCCTAGACCCCTGACCACGAAGCAGGTTAGGGCCTTCCTGGGTATCGTGGGGTACTACAGGAGGTTTGTTCAAAATTTTGCGGGACTATCAGCCCCCTTGACGGACCTTCTCAAAGGCAAGAAGTCCGTCATGGCGCGCTGGACTCCGCAGGCCGAGGACTCCTTCCGGGCCCTGAAGGGGGTCCTGTGCGGACAGCCCGTTCTTGTCAACCCTGATTTCCGGAAGGAGTTCGTAGTACAGACTGACGCCTCTGAGGTCGGCCTGGCGGCAGTGCTGTCTCAGGTGGTTCAGGGGGAGGAACACCCCGTCACCTTCTTAAGTAGGAAGCTCACCCCTCCAGAGCGGAATTATAGCGTAGTGGAGAAGGAGTGCCTGGCGATCAAGTGGGCCTTGGAGTCCCTACGCTATTACCTGCTGGGACGGCGGTTTTGCTTGGTGACTGATCACTCTCCGCTGGTCTGGATGAGGTCCGCCAAGGAACGGAATGCCCGGGTTACCCGGTGGTTCCTTTCTCTACAGAACTTCTGGTTTACGGTTGAACACCGGCCGGAAGGTTGCCTTGTCCCGCGGCCTGTGTTTGATGGCGGTAGTTCAACCCCGCACGCTTGAACTGAGGGGGGGGTAATATGTGAGACTGTGACCGGGGTTGTCTATGACGGCCGGTACGTCTCGCCCCGGTTGTGCTCCCTCCATGTATAGAAAGCAACTCCACTCCAGGGTTTATTGCTGTTTCGCTGCAGGCTGAAAGGAGGGTTAAAAGGAAACAGGAACCTGGGTGTGGGCCTAGTGTGAGGGAGTGAATACAACTCCCTAAGCTTCTGCCAAAGAGGCACATGTGAGCCATTTCTGGAATCTGGCTTGTTGGTTCTGGAGGAGGATATTCCGGAACACGTGTTGTGTGCTGTTTTGGATTTTTGTTTGGACAATAAACCGCGTGCTGTGACCATTGGTGCCTGGATCCCGTGTCTTCTGCCGCGCAGCCGACCACGCTACCTCACACTATATACTGTTACTACAGTGGGGGTGTAATACGGATCCATACTGACAACCGGTCATTAAATTTACCCCTCACGCTTCTCTGCAGTAAACTTTCATACAGAGAATCTGGACTTATTAACATAAGAAAACCTGTAGGATTATATTGTGACGCCCTGGGCAAGCCAGGGGTCACAGGTAATGACATCACCACACCCTACGCCCCGGTTAGGTACACCAAAGCTAGACCAGAAATCCTTGTTGCCTTCCCCAGGGGCTGATGTCCACACCAGGGGGTGGAGCCAGGCGGTTGGTCTCCACCCACCAAGGAGTTCACAGTCCTGGAGGAAGGAAAACACAGGCAGATAGAGTTAGGGAGAGGAGTCGAGTGGTAGAGGAGCAAGTGTGAGGAGAAGAAGTGACAGTTTGAAAGCCTGAAGTTGGTCCGGGTGTGGGCCCCGGGCCGAGACAGCAAGGTTAGCAGACGGTGGTGACCGTCTGCAGGAGTGGCCTATCGGAGTTACCGTAAGGACCGCGGATGGGTGGTGGCCCGGCGGTACCGGACCGGTACACAAGGAGAAGCCAGCACCATTGGCAGGGTCCTTTCGGATCCCGGCAAGGCTAGGAGTCGCCGTGAATTTGCCAAATCCGTCAGTGAAGGGGACCTCCGGGTCTCCAAACAACCAAGTCCCGATTGAAGGCAACCGTCCAACCGTAGGAGAGAGACACCGCCAAGGCACCAGTTTCTCAGGGCCAGCGCCTGCGGGCAAAGAGGGGCTCCTCCGGCCCATATCCAAGTCGGGGAGCGGGTAACCGGTGGGAACCCATCGCTACCAACATTACACAAGGTGCAGGGAAAGAGACAGTCACCGTTAACTACCGGGGAGAAGCAACGGCAGCCGTCCGTGGGAACCATCTTTCCAGCCGTGTGTTTTACCGAGAACTGTGCCACCGTCTCAGGCTGAGTGAGTACCACCGTGCCGTGAGGCACAGCGCTGCCCCCGCGACCCTGCACCTCACCAGGCCCCGCACCTGGCCTGCCATCCTTCATCCTCCATCCCATCACTGGGCCCCGGAACAACCAACCCCTACCCACGGAGGGGAGAACTAACAACTCTGCTGCTCCCTGTCACCGCTCCCGGGATTCCCATACAGAGCAGCGGTGGTGTCCACACAATCACCACAACCGTGGGTGGCGTCACGGACAATAAATCCCCCAAACCAATCCCCTTTTCACTCACGAGCGAGGAGCGCCGCTCGAGTCCCCGGGATCCGGCCCATCGCTCGAGCCACCGAGCAGCAGAGGCCGCAGCAGCAGCGGCAGCCGGACCCGAGCAGTGGGAGAGCGCAGCTTCCCCTCCTCCGCCCGCGACAATATATCTTCTCCTATGAAGCTGTAAATGTGAATAATTAGAAGAGCACAGCGCTGGATCAGGATCTCTGTGTTTTCTGGGGTGACAGATTTCGTGCGCGCAGCCACACTCTGTGCAAGGCTTAGGGAATGGGTAATGTAAAAATGAATGCAAAACCTCTGCCAAAAAAAGGAGCTGAATTTTATTTTCTTCTGCTCCGTCGAGCAAATGACATTAGTAAATTGTCTAATTCAATTAAACGTAGATTGCTCCTGAATGAATGCTGATTATTCTGGGTGAATAAAGCAATATAACGCCAGATAAAAGCGCGCACCGCCCAGCTAGGAGGCATACCGCTATACTAGTACTTTATACTAACATGTTTAGAAGATATGGAGCTGCTCTGTCAGATCATAATAAATCATTAATATCTATAGAAATAAGCTCTGGCCTGCAGGCAGGAATGGAGAGGTGACGGAGTTCCAGCAGAAACGTGCGGGGAGAGGCGCGCATGCACAGCTATCTGTCCTTTACTAATGAAGTGTGTGCTTAAGCCCCAGTCTCAAGATAGATGTGGGTCCCAACAGTGGACCTATATCTATTATATATTTATGGTATATACTATTAATATGTCATATATGAGCCAACTGGAAATCTTATACAATAGAAAAAAGAGAGCCGAGCATGTGCAACCACCTGTCCATTCCTGTTAGCGAGTTGGAACCTCACACTCAACTTAGATGAGGGTCCCAATAGTTAGGGGTACTTTACACGCTGGGACATCGCTAACGATTTATCGTCGGGGTCACGGTGTTTGTGACGCACATCCGGCATCTTTAGCGACATCGCAGTGTGTAACATGTACGAGCGACCTTCAACGATCGCAAAAGTGGTAAAAATCGTTGGTGTTGGAGAGGTCATCCAAACACCAAATATCGTTGTCTGGTTGTAGCGACGTTGTTTGTCGTTCTTACGGCATCACACATCGCTATGTGTGACTCCGCAGGAGCGACGAACATCTCCTTACCTCCAACCATCGGCAATGAGGAAGGAAGGAGGTGGGAGGCATGTTCCAGCTGCTCATCTCCGCCCCTCCTCTGCTATTGGGTGGCCACTTAGTGATGTCGCTGTGACGCCGCACGAACCGCCCCCTTAGAAAGGAAGCGGTTGACAGGCAACAGCGATGACGTTAGGCAGGTAAGTACATGTGACAGTTGTTAGCGATGTTGTGTGCCACGGGCAGCGATTTGACACGACCGACGGGGGCGGGTACGCTCGCTAGCGATATCGGTCCCGATATCGCAGCGTGTAAAGTATCCCTTAGACTCACATCTTTCAGACTTGTATGGCATATCCTATTACTATGCTATAAATATGAAATAAAAAACTGACCAACACATAAAAACAGAGAAATGTGAACAAGTGCAAACTAAAAATGCAATGTACTGCTAAGAAATATATCGCTGCACTCTCGGTCTCTAAGGGATGCAAATATTGAACATAGTAATTTTGGAACTGCATTACTGCTATTAAAAATAAGTTTTAAAAATGAGATACTTAGTGCATAAAATAGCCAGTTTATAGAAGCCCAACAGCCAGCGACAAGGTGTAACTCTATATTCAAGGTTTGCTGTTGTGAATACGTTTTCCAGTTTGGGGCTCCCTCTTGTGGTCAGTGCTGGCGGTGCAGGGGATGTGTGGAATGAAAGTGACACACCTGTAGAGGACTGGCAATCAGGGTCAGATTAGGCTATTTAACTTAGTAGCTTTCTCTTGTTACTTGCCGGTAGTCAATTGCTCCTGTGTTAAGGACATTCTGTAACTAGCCCTGCTCACTTCCAGAACTACTCTCAGATAAGTGGTCTTTGTACCTCTGCTGTTTGTTTTCCACTTTCTTGTTGCTTTTTCTGCTTTGATACTAATGCATGATTCCTATTTTGCCTGTGTGGAGTTCTTGGTGGAATGGGATCATTCCCTGCTGGGGGGGTCTGTATACTTAGCTCCAATATTCTGAAAGGTTTATGTTTGTCATGCTTGGTATTAATTCAGTCCCTCATCTGTATTAGTGTTTTTGGATCCCAGTAACATCAGAGTGCTGAAGAAGCCGCCAACGCAATACGCGCATGCAGGACGGGTTTGGACATTTCCATTTGTGCCCAGTGCAATAATCTAGGCAGTCTATTCTCATGGGTAAGCCATATACATAGGACATTTATCCTTATACTATTTAATGCATATGCCCAAATGAGTTTTTGTATAGTACTATCATGTGCTTCCCTTCTTTCCAGTCTATCTGGCTATAGTTATATGGGATAATGCACACTGAATTATTAAATTATATATATATATATATATATATATTAGACGCCTTGATATAGTTACCATCTTTACATTTTGCTACTAGACACATGGTTACTCTCCCTATTTTTGGAGTCCCCTAAATTATCATCTTTCCACATAATGTCATTTTAAGATGTTTTGTGTATGTATTTTCTCATATTTAATAAACGATTTATATGTTTGAATATAGCACTCCTTGTGTGTATTTTGTACACATATTTGAAATAAGTGTACAGTGGGGGAGAGGTTGTGATCTCAACATTTTTCCAAATCAGAAGTGCTGGTGTGGCGCCCTGGACTTGCCAGGTCGTCACAGGTACTACAACACACACCCCCACCCTGAGACAGGCCCATCAGCCAGACACAAAATCCTTGTTGCCTCCCTCCAGGGGCTGATGTCCACACCAGGTGGGGTGGAGCCAGGCGGTTGGCCCCACCCACCGAGGAGTTCACAGTCCTGGAGGCGGGAAAAGGAAGTCAGATCAGTTAGGGAAGTGCAAGTGGAAGGAGTGAAGTAGTAGTGGAGGAGTAAACTGACCGTGTCCGGGTGTGTGGCCCGGGCACCAAGAGCAAGGTTGGCAGACGGTGGTGGCCGTCTGCAGGAGAGGCAGATCAACGCGAAACCGTAGGACCGGGGACGGGCGGTGGCCCGCCGGTACCGAACCGGGGAGCGAAGTGAAGCCAGCACACACAGGCAGGGCCTACAGACACCGACCAGGCTTGGAGTCGCCATTAGAGGTCAAATCCGTCAGTGACCGGAACCCCAGGGGTTTCCGAACAGCCAAGACCCGATTGAAGGCAACCGTCCGACCAGCAGAAGGAAATACAGCTACCGCCACAGCTAGAGTTCCCAGGGCCAGAGCCTGCGGGCAAAAGGGCTCCTCCGGCACATACACACGCTGGGGAGCGGGTTACCAGTGGGAATCCATCGGGACTGTACATACACAAAGGTGCAGGGAAAGGCAGCCACCACTAACCGTCCAGGAGAAGCCACAGCAGCCGGCTGCGGGACCCGTCCATCCAGCCGTTTGCTTTACCAGAGACTTTGCGTACCTTTGTGGCTGAGTGAGTACTACCGTGCCGTCTGGCACCGCGCTGCGCAGCCCAAGTGACCCTGCATCCATCCAACCCTGCCTCCCTGTCATCTCACCGGGCCCCGGGACCACCAACCCCTACCCACGGAGGGGGAAAACAACATCCCAGCTGCTCCTTGCCATCTTTCCCGGGATCACCGTCACCAGCAGCGGTGGTGCCCAACCTCACCACAACCCGTGGGTGGCGTCACGGACCAAATCCCCAAACCAAACTACCCCCTTTCACTCACGGGCGAGGAGCGCCGCTCGAGTCTCCGGATCCGGCCCACCGCTCGAGCAGCCATCGCAGCAGCGCCGGACCCGAGCGTTAGCGAGCGCAGCGGCATCCTTCCCAGCCCGCGACAAGTTGGTGTCACGAACAGGATCTTACCGTTCTGCCGGCTGGTAGAAGTGCGCCTTGTGCCTCGCCGGCGGTGTCCGGCCGAAAAATTTCAGAATCCGCCATCTTGGGCGCGAAGATTTTCCCGCTCGAGTGTCTTCTCGGGCAGTGGAGGCGCGAAAGCCGAAGCCCCGCACCTGAAGAGGAGGTGCCGAGAAAAGACCAAGGGCGGACGGATGGCGTCCGGCCGCATGTAAGCGAAGGCCATAAAAGCAGGGACGCCAGGACTCTGCCGCCATTTGGTTCCTGGAAGATACCGCTGCCAGCATGTACCGTCCGTCCGGTAACCCCGCAGTCCCCGAGCCCGCGCCCGGCACCGTAGCGTGGGTGGAGGTCCGGATCGTTCAGCTGAGCAGCCGCCTGCAGGGCCGAATGCAGCTCCTCCTGGAGAAGTGGGAGGCCGACATGGCGGATGAGGTGGCGGCCATACAGAGACGCGAGGTGGAGGAAGTCTTAGAGGAGCGGGTAAGCGACCCATGCCCAAGTGTTCCTACAGGATCAGTCGTCGCGGCTGAAGGGCCCGGTCTATGCCCGTTCACCCTGCTGCCTCCCCCGCTACCCATGTTGGCTGCTGCCGCCCTGCCACTAGGCCCGCTACCCGCACAACCGGTAGCGGAACCCTGCCCGTCCGCCCAAGCGGACCAGCCTGCAGCTGAAGCCCGCAGACGCCCCGAGCCGCTTCCCTGGAAGCTCCCGAAGGCATCATCCGTCTGCGAAGACTTACCGGTGGCGCCGGAAGTGACCGTGTCCAGTCCAGTCCCGGCTCTGGTGATCCGTCCCGTGCAGGAGGAGGCGGAGGTCAAGCGGGAGAGGACCCCTGTACCCGTTCCCCCATGCCTCGGCTGAGGCTGCGCCGGGTCGTTGCTGCGAGGCAGCGCCCCAGGCCATGTCACCGCGGGATCTTCCACCGAGGGCGTCAGTAGTGGGCAGTGTAGTGGAAGTCCCGCGGGGCCCGACCCGCGCGCAGGGGCAAGCAGCCGCCCCTTACTGGGACAGGGAACCGACCCCGCTGGGCCGAGAGATTGCGGAGAGGGAGAGGCGGAAGGCTGAGCTGATAGCCCGCACCATTCAAGAGAAGGAGAACCTCCGCAGGGCCACCTTCCGGGTACGGGGCCCGATCCATGAGGGGCAAGTAAGAAGATTTGACCCCTGCCGGGGGTATGGATTTATTTTTGAGCCGGGCCTGGAAGCCGAGGTGTTCGTGGCCCGCCGGGATGTTAATGCCCATCTGCCAGAGGGCCACCCGTAACCTGCTCCCAGGCGATTTAGTAACCTACACGCGGCACTGTGGAGAGAGGGGCTGGTTTGCCCTTGATGCCAAGATGAGAGGAGGCCAGGAGGCCCAAGAACCGGCCCAGTCCCCTCCTCCGGGCTGTGGTGTGGACTTGAAATAAGGCAGCCGTTCCTCCATTGCACCGTTCCACCAGTACCGTAACCTGTTAAGTAAATAAATGATAAAAGTAATCAATCCGAAGTTTTACCTGATTGACACCGTGATTGATCCGGCCGTTGCCGGCAAGTAGTCCCCGTAGGGACCCTTTGCTACCGTTGCATAAGAAACTGCTTATGGACATGCCTGAGAACATGCAGGGCACCCATGAACTGGTGGGATTGTAAATAGGTTGGGGCATGTTTCCGTTGCCGCCTCCGGAGGGGCTGATTTGGAGGATGGGCCTGGAGGAAAGAGATGGCCAGGCCCGCCACTACCTCAACCGGTGGCGATCCTCCGGGGGTCAGGGGTCCCCCATGGACGTGAGGTTCCCTGAAGTGACAGTAGGGTGCGAGACACCGTACCCGTTCCCGCTCGGGCAGCCTGGATCTGGACTAGGGTCAAGGGGTGCTGCCCATTTTCTTAGGGGCAGCATCAGGGCCAGGTTGCTTGGGTGGGAGACTGGAAGCTGTCCGTTTAATGTCAGTAAAAGTGTAATATGATTGTTTTGCAACATTCAAGTGTCCTTACAAGTATGCATATGTTTAAAAGTTTTAAATGTTATTTATCTTTTACAGTTAAAAAAAAAAAAAAAGAAAAAGAAAACCGGTGATGGACGGGCAGCTCGCGGACGGTCTGCATTTAACCAAGGGGGAATGTGGCGTCCTGGACTAGCCAGGTCATCACAGGTACTACAACACACACCCCCACCCTGAGACAGGCACATCAGCCAGACACAAAATCCTTGTTGCCTCCCTCCAGGGGCTGATGTCCACACCAGGTGGGGTGGAGCCAGGCGGTTAGCGCTACCCACCGAGGAGTTCACAGTCCTGGAGGCGGGAAAAGGAAGTCAGATCAGTTAGGGAAGTGCAAGTGGAAGGAATTAAGTAGTAGTGGAGGAGTAAACTGACCGTGTCCAGGTGTGTGGCCCAGGCATCAAGAGCAAGGTTGGCAGACGGTGGTGGCCGTCTGCAGGAGAGGCAGATCAACGCAGAACCATAGGACCGGGGACGGGTGGTGGCCCGCCGGTACCGAACCGGGGAGCGAAGTGAAGGCAGGGCCTACTGACCCCGAGCAGGCTTGGAGTCGCCATTAGAGGTCAAATCCGTCAGTGACCAACCCCTACCCACGGAGGGGGAAAACAACATCCCAGCTGCTCCCTGCCATCGCTCACGGGATCCCCGTCACCAGCAGCGGTGGTGCCCAACCTCACCACAACCCGTGGGTGGCGTCACGGACCAAATCCCCAAACCAAACTACCCCCTTTCACTCACGGGCGAGGAGCGCCGCTCGAGTCTCCGGATCCAGCCCACCACTTGAGCCACCGAGCAGCCATCGCAGCAGCGCCGGACCCGAGCGTTAGCGAGCGCAGCGCAGTGGTGTCCTTCCCCGCCCGCGACACTGGTATATATTAGGGTTTTTATGGCTGCAGACAGTTGCTCTTTCCTATTCTTTCCTATAAAGATAGTTTGGACCTCACCTTTGCTGAATCTGTCTTTTCTAGCTTTGTATTGTGTTTTTCTATATCACCATAGCCTTTACATGTGGAGGGCTATCTATCTATCTTTGGAGACTACTACGAGGCAGATTAGCTTTCTTATATCTCTATCTTTGAGATTATTTAGTTCTCCGGCTTTGTCGAGGCATCCAGGTCATCGTAGGCACGCCCCACGGCTACTGTTAGTTGTGTGTCAGGATTAGGTCTGCAGTCCATTAAGTTTCCAGCCACTCTGTTACCTTTTTGGGATTCCGCATTTTTTTATCCTCCCCTGTCCCTAAATCATAACAGTTTACATCCCTTAGTGTTTGATAGTGCAGCTGTGTATTTTTTTAGAGAAAAAAACAAAAAAAACAACAGCTCACGTAGACTTTGCAATTCATGTGGTGACTGATTAGATGCCCGGTTCCAAGACAGGCCGGATCCTGCTGAAAACATGCGGAAAGGAGTGGAAAAAAACAGCACCTACTCAGGAGACCCAAAAAAACCTTCTTTATTGCACAATTCATGTATATAAAAACATAGTGCAATTTAAAAAGTAGACCACGTCTACGCGTTTCAGGCCCCAAAAACTTGACCCTTAATCATGACAAGATCACATTGAAAATGACAGACATTATATACAAGGAAAAAACTTGAGTTTGAGGCACATCATTAAATCTTCACCACCTGCAATCAAAAGAATAGACACAGAATTCTTTACATTTAATACATACAATTTCCTTAATATAAGTATGCCAAATCATTCTTATAGTTTAATCCAGCAGGTATGCGACAATTCATCTTAAGTATCCATTTAGCCTCACACTTCCTAAACAAATACGTCCAGTCACCCCCTCTCAGGGCAAATTAACACTTGCAATGCCATGCACCATTAGTGTCTCAACATTACCCCCATGTACATCATGGAAATGTCTAGATAAACCCGACATTGATCTTGATATTTCCTTTATTTTTGGTACCGCATCTCTAATGTGTTCCAAAATGTACCTTTAACACTAGAAGTCCCAGAGAGGGGTCATTTAACATTTCTACCTTTGGAACCCAGAGACGGGTCGAATGACCTGAAGGATTTTAGCTAACATCCTATAATCACCGTCTTTTGCTCTGTAATTAAGGCCATTACTGTCGCACCACAGGAGGTTGTTGTTTTCCATTGAGTTTAGCCATTTAGTTTCTAGTCAGTTCTATTCAGTTTATTGTATTTGATAATATTTTGGACTAAGGGTCATTTGACCCTCTTTCGGGACTTCAGGGGGGAGCTTGACATTTCTGGGACTTCTAGTGTTAATTTACGGATAGTAGATCCCACATAATTTAGATCACAAGCTATTCATTAGCAAGATACACTATGTGTGTAGAATTACAATTAATGAGGGTCTTAATCTCATGTTTCCTAGATGAATTAGAGATAAAAAAAATCTTTAACATTCACCATATGTGTACACAGACCACATCGATGGGAGCCACATTTATGACTTCCAACTGCGGCTAGCCACGTTGAAGCATTAGTAGCATTCTCTATAAAGAGGCTTGGAGAAAGCATGTTACCTATACTAGTGTGACGCCCTGGACTATTCGGGTTGTCACGGGGTTCTGCACGCTCTTTTTCTAAGTGCAGGATTCAACCCCCCCCATGGTTCTGGGTCTCCATCCTGCAGTACTGCCTCCACCAGCATTCACAAATCCTAGATACATCTTGTACCACACCTGTCAGGCACACCAGTGGGCTGCTTAAGCAGAAATAGGGCCGCCCACCTAGGGGTCAGGCAGGGAGGTGGGAGGTGTCAAAGTCAGTGAGTTCTGTGGTGACCCTCGAGCTGTGAGGTGCTCTGAGGAAGCTGTGAGTTGGAGCTCCCAGGGGAGAAGTAAACTAGGTCTCAGACGGTGGTCTGGACCAAGAGGAGTTGGACCCCCGGTCACAGAGGATTGAGGCTAGGTGCCTGGAACCCGTCGAGGAGGACGGTCAGCAGCTTGAGCCTAATCACCGGTCTGGGACCAAAGGCACGGCGGGGTACACGGACTCTAGGTCGGGGAGCAGCTTTAGGTGACTCGGCAATTAACCTGCGGAGGACAGGGCCTTTATGGACTGTTCCCACCCAGCTCAGAGATCGGGGGCACTAGCACAACGAGGGGGATAGGGCTTTCCTAGTAAGCGGCCCACTGAAATCCCAAGCGTGAACTCCTGAGAGCAGGCTCCTCCACTTAGCCACAGTGGGGAGCGCGGTCCAGAAAGCTCCAAGCTACCGGGCCACAACGGACAATCTAAAACTTTGGCACCAGGAGGCAGGTTACGGACCACCGGCAGCACTGCAGGGGATGGGACCCGGACGAGCTCCCCTTGAGAGGCACTGGTAGTCAGAGACCTTGTTTACCCTATTGTCAGTGTCGCGGGCGGAGGAGGGGACGCCGCGCTCTCCCACTGCTCGCGGCCGGCTGCCGCTGCTGCTGCGGCCTGCTGCTGCTCGGTGGCTCGAGCGATGGGCCGGATCCCGGGGACTCGAGCGGCGCACCTCGCCCGTGAGTGAAAGGGGATTGGTTTTTGGGATAGTTTATTGTCCGTGACGCCACCCACGGTTGTGGTGATTGTGTGGACACCACCGCTGCTCTGTATGGGGATCCCGAGAGCGGTGACAGGGAGCAGCAAAGTTGTTAATTCTCCCCTCCGTGGGTAGGGGGTAGTTGTCCCGGGGCCCAGTGATGAGGTGGGTTATGAGGGATGGCGGGGCCGGTGCAGGGCTTGGTGGGGTGCAGGGACGCGGGGGCAGCGCTGTGCCTTGCGGCACTGTGGTACTCACTCAGCCTGAGACAGGGACACAGTTCTCGGTAAAACACATGGCTGGAAAGACGGTTCCCACGGACGGCTGCAGTTGCTTTTCCCCAGTAGTTGACGGTGACGGTCCCTTTTCCTGCACCTGAGATGATGATGGCAGCGATGGGTTCCCACCGGTAACCCGCTCCCCGACTTGGTTATGGGCCGGAGGAGCCCTACTTTTCCCGCAGGCGCTGGCCCTGAGAAACTGGTGCCCTGGTGGTGGCGGTGTCTCTCTCTAACGGTTGGACTGTTGCCTTCAATCGGGACTTGGTTGTTGGGAGACCCAGAGGTCCCCTTCACTGACGGATTTGGCAAATTCACGGCGACTCCTAGCCTTGCCGGGATCCGAAAGGCCCCTGCCAATGGTGCTGACTTCACTTTGTATACCGCTCCGGTACCGCCGGGCCACCACCCGTCCACGGTCCTTTCGGCAACCTCCGATCAGCCGCTCCTGCAGACAGTCACCGCTGTCTGCTGACCTTGCTGTTCTCAGTCCGGGGCACACACCCGGACCAACTTCAGGCTTTCTCAACTGTCACTTTTTCTGTCACTACTCTCACTTGCTCCTTCCACTTTTACTCCTCTCTCAAGCTCCTCTACCACTTCACTTCCTTCTACTTCCTCCTCCCTAGCTTGACTGCCTGGTTTCCCCGCCTCCAGGGCTGTGAACTCCTCGGTGGGCGGAGCCAACCGCCTGGCCCACCCCCTGGTGTGGACATCAGCCCCTGGAGGAAGGCAACAAGGATTTTAGGTTAGCTTTGGTGTACCTAACTGGGGTGTAGGGTGTGGTGGTGTCATGACCTGTGACCCCTGGCTTGCCCAGGACGTCACATCAGCGTCTGCTTCATTGCTGAGTGAGTACCCGACTGACCCCTGCACTGCCTCCCCGCATCACCATCCAGAGTCCCGGGGCCTACCCCTACCCGTGGAGAGTAACGTCATCTAGCTGCCCCACCGGTACTCCCAATGACAGTGGCGGTACTCACTATTACCGCACACCACGGATGGCGTCATGAACTATACCAAATCCCCTGTAAATACTCCCTTTTCCATTTGAGTGTGGCCCCTAAGCCCCCCGGGTCCGGAAACCCTCGAGCCACGAATAATCACCACCCCCAGATCCGAGCGGTTCGATCCCCTGCAGGGGCGGCACACTAGTAGCTTTCCTAGTGGAGAATCATACACCCTTAGATAAAATATCTGATACAATATGGTCTTGATGAATGTTTCTGAACAATGTTACGAATAGTGGGAAAATCACTTGTAAAAGTAGTAACAAAGGTAACAGAATCCTTATTCCTATCATTTCTACACTTGGATCTATTACTGTCCCCATAAACTAAATCCTGTCGGTCTCTAGTAGCAACAATATCCCGAGCTCTAATAAGTAGCGCATTATTATAGCCCTGATTTTTTAATATATTTTTAATATTTGCACTCTCCTGACTATAATCCATACTTCGTGAGCACCCTTAAAACTACAGCTCATTCTGCAAAAAAAATGAGCCTTCACGTGACCAAATTGACTGAAAAATAAAAATGTTATGTCTCTCAGAAAAAGAGAAAAAAAACTCGTGAAGGAGTTAACCAACAAGAACTGTGTTACTTTGATGACAAAATCAATAAATTCCATAGAGTATCCACTATACTTATCCAGGTGATAGCGCACCGCAGTCAAAGATGTGACATCACTTGTAATAAACGATATGCTGTCATCCAATTCCTTACTGTCTCTAATATGACTACTCGTTTCTATAGCAAAGGGTTGACGCACTCTATCCAGCCACATAGATATATTTTCTGATACAGAGCAATAAAGAAGGTTTTTTGGATCTCCTGAGTGGGTGCTGTTTTTTTCCACCCTTTTCTGTGTGTATATTTTAGTAGTATGATAAATCTTCTGTATAGGAGATTCTACACGTACAAATGGAGAATGACAGACATGCGCAGCAACCTATCCCTTCCTGTCAGCTGCCCCACTATAGAGCAAGATGATCCCTAAAGTTGGACCTGCATTTATTAGACACTAGCTGTAGCACTCGGGCGTTGCCCAGGATAGTAACTGTCACTGTCTCTCTCCCAGTCTCTGTGTGTCGCTGTCTGTCTGTCTCTTTCCGTCTCTGTCTGTGTCTCTGTATCAGTCTATCTGTCTCTATTTCTGTGTCTGTCTGTCTCTCTATCTGTGTCTGTCTGCCTGTCTCTTTCCCCGTCTGTCTCTGTCTCTATCACCAAATAGGAATAACGTTTGGAACACCATTCTAAGTCTGAACTGGGTGCAAAAACCTAAAAAAACATCACTATGGGGAGATAAGGTATGCACACCAGTGACTATGCAAGGGGAATACATGAAATAGCAGAAACTGCTGTGTGAATACTGACTTGAAAAATCCAATAGCTATATGTAAGAGTGAATATGTGAAAAATGGAATCTGCATTACTGCCATGAACATATGAATCAAGAGAAATTTAGCTACTGAATTGATCAATGCAATAGAGCCCCAACACTACGCCAAAGTATTTCTCTACGTTGGGGTCCCTAGCTTGTGTGTGTCCTCTCATGCAGTTAAAAAACTTACAGTGTATGGGAAGCTGAGACCCAGGCTATTTATGCGTATGATATGGATTGGCAATAGGTGTGGTTGGGGAGGGTTCACAAACGAACACGAACACGACCACACCTATTGCCAATCCATATCATACGCATAAATAGCCTGGGTCTCAGCTTCCCATACACGGTAGGTTTTTAACTGCATGAGAGGACACACACAAGCTAGGGACCCCAACGTAGAGAAATACTTTGGCGTAGTGTTGGGGCTCTATTGCATTGATCAATTCAGTAGCTAAATTTCTCTTGATTCATATGTTCATGGCAGTAATGCAGATTCCATTTTTCACATATTCACTCTTGCATATAGCTATTGGATTTTTCAAGTCAGTATTCACACAGCAGTTTCTGCTATTTCATGTATTCCCCTTACATAGTCACTGGTGTGCATACCTTATCTCCCCATAGTGTCTCTTTCCCCGTCTGTCTGTCTGTTTCTTTTACCGTTTGTTTCTGTTTGTCTCTTTCCCCATCTGTCTCTGTCTGTCTCCTTTACCATTTGTCTCTGTCTGTCTCTTTCCCCGTATGTCTCTTTCCCCGTCTGTCTCTTTCCAGGTCTGTCTCTTTCCAGGTCTGTCTCTTTCCCCGTCTGTCTCTTTCCAGGTCTGTCTCTTTCCCCGTCTGTCTCTTTCCCCGTCTGTCTCTTTCCAGGTCTGTCTCTTTCCAGGTCTGTCTCTTTCCAGGTCTGTCTCTTTGCCCATCTGTGTCTTTGCCTGTCTGTCTCTTTACCTGTCTGTCTCTTTGGTCGTCTGTCTCTTTCCAGGGCTGTCTCTTTCCCCGTATCTTTTCCCTTCTGTCTCTTTGCCTGTCTGTCTCTTTGCCTGTCTGTCTCTTTCCAGGGCTGTCTCTTTCCAGGGCTGTCTCTTTCCAGGGCTGTCTCTTTCCCCATCTGTTTCTTTCCAGGTCTCTCTCTTTGCCCGTCTGTCACTTTGCCCGTCTGTCTCTTTGCCCGTCTGTCTCTTTGCCCGGCTGACTCTTTGCCCGGCTGACTCTTTGCCCGGCTGACTCTTTGCCCGGCTGACTCTTTGCCCGGCTGACTCTTTCCAGGTCTGTCTCTTTCCAGGGCTGACTCTTTCCCCGTCTGTCTCTTTCCAGGTCTGTCTCTGTCTCTTTGTCTCTTTCTGTCTCTCTATCTGTCTCACCTCCGACATCATATTACCTCACACATAAGCTTCTTATACTAACAGTTTATTTTGTTCCTATAGCAACCACTCACAGTTGCTATTAATAGCGTGTAGCTCCCACCTCCATTCAGTTAAATGGAAGCAGGATGTTGGAGAGTAACTGTAAAGCGCGGGGTTAAATTTTCCCATCAAAATATAGTCTATGACGTTCCCTGAGTCACATGGAGTGTCTATGCAAAATTTCGTGATTGTAAATGCAACGGTGCGGATTCCTTTAGTGGACACACACACACACACACACACACACACACACATATATTATATACATACACACACACACACACACATACACTGAGCTTTATATATTAGATTTCAGGTATATTCATGCCATAAATAACTCAGATAGGATCACCCATAAAAATGAATTGGGCGAGCCGTGCTTATGCAGCGCCCTATCCACTGCTGACAAAGTGTACCGAGACATCATCCTCAAGATATTTACGGGCTTCAGAAGGGGGGGGGTCACATATATCCCCAATGGGAGAGCTTATCATACGTAGCCACCTGTCTATTCCTGGCAGCATAAACCAGGTGCTCGCCTATTAGGCATTTATGGCATATCCTATAGAGATTGAATAAATGGGACCACCCTATTAAAAGTTGAGGTATTTAGTAGAAAAAAACTTCTATGGACACAAATTTGTTTCTACAAATGCCTGGCGTCAACCATAAGTCTTTTTTTTTTTTTTTTCGGAAAAACAGCTCCACTCTTGATCAGTGGCCATGGTGTGGTATTGCAGCTTAGCCTAAGTTACGTAAAGGTTTCAATTCTATTTGGCCAAGGGAGGCACTGTTTCTTAAACAACCAATTCAAGTGCTGAAAAAAATTATTTTCGAAATCCTATGGACAATTGTTTAATTGTTGTACGACCCTTTGAGACCCTAGAACATAATAAACATAGGATGAAAAAAAAAAGGAATAAAAACGTCCTTTTGGCATCTCATCTTCAATCTTCTGGTTTCAAGCAGCTCTCAATGTCACAACATTCAGTGCCCTGGATACCACACATGATAATGTCACAATGTGCACTGTAATGGCAGAATAATACTTCCACCCGGACGTCCCAGCAAAGACCTAAGATTCTGGAAGAGGACGTTCCATGCCTAAGAAAAGAGAAAGGAAGGGGCTTCATGGACAGTCAGATGGGGGCTCTACAGGTAAGTTTCAAGGTATTATATTTTTTCCAAAAAGCCACATTTTTGCTGAATTTGCACCAAAAATTTGAACAAAGGGAGTCCAATTTTCGTTTTGTAAAAATTAAGCCTGCAATCTTTTTATCTCAAACTCTTTGCTCATCCCTAGTTGCACGCCATCACTTTTTGACTCTATTAGTTCATTGACGCTTTTCCGTCTTGACGCCCACTCATTTCGGTTGTCGGAAAGCATACACACCCTGCTTTACACATACAACACAGAAGGGATGTGTGTCTCTTCTATGGCTGCCACCTGGGCAGTTTTGGCATTCACTTGCCCTCTCGTGCCCAGTTTCCTCCCTTGCCCAGATTCCTTGTGTGCCCAGCTTCCTTCCATTCCCAGCTTCCTCCCGTTACCAGTTTCCTCCCGTGTCCTGCTTCCCTCAGTTCCCAGCTTCCTCTCATGCCCAGCTTCCTCCCGTGCCCAGCTTTCACCCATTCCTAGCTTCCTCTCTTTCCCAGCTTCTTCCCGTGCCTAGCGTCCTCTCTTGCCAAGCTTCCTACAGTGGCCAGCTTACTTCCATGCCCAGCTTCCTTTTGTGCCCAGCTTCTTCCCATTCCCAGCTATCAGCCCCGCCCAGCTTCCCCCCGTTCCCAGTTACCTCCAGTGCCAAGCTTCCTCCCATGCCCAGCGTCCTCCCATTCCCAGCTTCCTCCCGTACCCTGCTTCCTCATATGACCAGCTTCCTCCCGTGCCCAACTTCTTCCTGTGCCCTGCTTGCTCCCGTGCCCAGCTTACATCTGTTACCAACTTCTTCACATTCCCAACTTCCTCCATTGCCCAGTTTCCTCCTGTGCCCAGCTTCCTCTCATGCCCAGTTTCCTCCTGTGCCCAGCTTCCTCTCATGCCCAGCTTCCTCCCGTGCCCACCTTCCTCCCGTGCCCACCTTCCTCCCGTGCCCCCCTTCCTCCCGTGCCCACCTTCCTCCCGTACCCAGCTTCCTCCCATACCCACCTTCCTCCCGTGCCCAGCTTCCTCCCGTACCCAGCTTCCTCCCATACCCACCTTCCTCCCGTGCCCAGCTTCCTCCCGTGCCCAGCTTCCTCCCATACCCAGCTTCCTCCCGTGCCCACCTTCCTCTCATTCCCACCTTCCTCCCGTACCCAGCTTCCTCCCGTACCCAGCTTCTTCCCGTGCCCACCTTCCTCCCATTCCCACCTTCCTCCCGTACCCAGCTTCCTCCCATACCCAGCTTCCTCCCATACCCAGCTTCCTCCCGTGCCCAGCTTCCTCCCGTGCCCACCTTCCTCCCGTGCCCAGCTTCTTCCCGTGCTCACCTTCCTCCCGTGCCCAGCTTCTTCCCGTGCCCAGCTTCTTCCCGTGCTCACCTTCCTCCCGTACCCAGCTTCCTCCCGTGCCCAGCTTCCTCCCGTGCCCACCTTCCTCCCGTGCCCAGCTTCCGCCCATACCCAGCTTCCTCCCGTGCCCACCTTCCTCTCATTCCCACCTTCCTCCCGTACCCAGCTTCCTCCCGTACCCACCTTCCTCTCATTCCCACCTTCCTCCCGTGCCCAGCTTCCTCCCGTGCTCACCTTCCTCCCGTGCCCACCTTCCTCCCGTGCCCAGCTTCCTCCCGTGCCCACCTTCCTCCCGTGCTCACCTTCCTCCCATGCCCACCTTCCTCCCGTGCTCACCTTCCTCCCGTGCTCACCTTCCTCCCGTGCCCACCTTCCTCCCGTGCCCACCTTCCTCCCATGCCCACCTTCCTCCCGTGCTCACCTTCCTCCCGTTCCCACCTTCCTCCCGTGCCCACCTTCCTCCCGTGCCCACCTTCCTCCCGTGCCCACCTTCCTCCCGTGCCCACCTTCCTCCCGTGCCCAGATTCCTCCCGTACCCAGCTTCCTCCCGTACCCAGCTTCCTCCCATTCCGACCTTCCTCCCGTACCCAGCTTCCTCCCATACCCAGCTTCCTCCCATACCCAGCTTCCTCCCATACCCAGCTTCCTCCCGTGCCCAGCTTCCTCCCATACCCAGCTTCCTCCCGTGCCCACCTTCCTCCTGTGCCCACCTTCCTCCCGTACCCAGCGTCCTCCCGTGCGCAGCGTCCTCCTGTGCCATTCTTCTTAGTCGGGTACAGGAGAAGCCGTCTCTCTGTGCCGCTAGGTGGATGTCTTGTCTCAATTTTGGCTTCGGATTGAACGTTTCTTGCATGGGTAGAGCTGAAGTGGTGCTTACTAGTGTGGAAATGATGACTATTTCAGCTGAACTCTGGCTGAATAATTGCAATCAACTTATCCTGCCATTTCTTTCTCACATGACAGAAGACATGAATTATTTTCTCTTCAGAGACATGGAAATATACATTTCCACAGATCTCCTGCCAGGATTTGTATCTATCATCATAGACTTCCTCACCACAAAGCTGGGATTAAGCTGGAACAGGCATGGTGGTCCAGGAAGGGTGAAATACACCATGAGGAAGCACATCTGAATATAAAGTATATATACTATGCCGTGCATGTAATATATAGGGAGGATCTGCTGCATCATCTTATCACATCAACTCCCCAATGTATTGAAAATGGTCAATGTCGTTTTAACAAACTTTTCATAAACCCATAATACAAGTTAATGCAAGAAATGCAATATTTTTTCTTATTATAGAAATCTGCTTCTTTCTCCACTTATGAGCCCTCTCTTCGGATGCCCCCCACCAAACCTGTCCTAATGCCTCCTGAACTCATCATTAATTTTCAAAAAGTAGGTGACAACGAGATAAACGGCAGCCCACTGAGGGATCACATTACAGCTGTCTATTGAAATCTATGGAGAGGAAGAAGACGGAGAAGACGGAGAAGAGTTAAAGGGAACCTGTCACCAGATTTGGGGCCTATAAGCTAACATGCTGTATATAAGAGCCCAGGCCGCTGTGTAGAACATAAAAATCACTTTATAATACTCACCTAAGGGGTGGTGCAGACAGGTCGGATGGGTGTCTCCATTCTTCTTCTGCGCAGGACCTCCATGCCGGCTAGTGTGGATGACGTAGGACGTGTCATACACCCAGGCTTCAGAAGAAGGAGGACAAAGATGGCCGAAAGAGGAGGCACCGGTACCAGAGAATGGAGACACCCATCCGACCAGTCTGCACCGCACCGCCCTTTAGGTGAGTATTATAAAGGGATTTTTACGTTCTACACAGCGGCCTGTTAGAATACTGTATATAAAAGCCCACTGGTGGTGGCCACAGCTTATAGTCACCAAATCTGGTGAACACAGATCTGCTTTCTAGTCATTTTTTTTTTTAGATCAACCCAATGTTGGATTCACAGGAACACTGCTCAGTACTCCTGGGTTATCTCGTCTATGTTTCCACTATCCATAGACATAGAGATGAGCGAACTTGTTCGATAAAGGTTCACCAATTTCAAATTCGGTATGAGCCTTAACCTGTTCGGCTCGGGCTCGGTGACCCTGAGCGCTGTCAACAAAAGTTTGTAATCTTCAGTTTTGTTCGATTACTGATTGCGTTTTCCAAAAATTATTTTCTAATACCATGTTATGCATTTGGATAGTATTGTGGTGCTGTATGATGAATGGGGGGATGTGTTTAATGAGTGGAGGGGTGGGGAGTCGGGTGAAGATAGAGGAGCGGTGCCTTTTTATGTTTTCTCAACTTTATTTCCAGATGTTCCTGCAGCCAATCACGGCGCAGCAAACATCCACAAGGTTCTGACACAAGGGCTTGTGTCATTGACTCCCTAAGTCACATGTCCCTCTGGATATAAAATGAGGACATGTGGCGCCATTTTGTGAATGTTAAACACTAGGGAAGGTCCTGCTGCTGGGGCTGCTAGACAGTTAGCTTAGCGAGGAGTTTAATGATAAGTAGCTGAGATAGATAGGAGAGTGATAGTGTAGAATAGGGACATGCAGTGTAGCGAAATGGGAGGGGGGATGTCACTGTCCTGCTGTCTGTCTGCCTGCAATGTTTTTAAAGGGAACCTGTCAGCAGAAATTTCCCCTAAAACCTAACAGATTCCCCCTCTGCAGCTCCTGGGCTGCATTCTAGAAAGGTCCCTGTTATTATTGTGCCCCCTTTCTGACCAAAAAAAAGAGTTTATAAAGTGGTACCTTTTTGGCTTCGGATTCTATAAATGTGACACAGGGGCGGGCTGCCTGATGGCCGTTATTCTGCCCCCTGGTCCTGTATGCCGCCCCCATCGCTGTTTTCCATACTTGTGGACGCCGCCCACTGCTCCAGCCATCCCCGCACATGCCAAGTGCCCATCTCTCGTGGATGAGCACTGTGCCCAGTGTCACCGCTGGTGAAGTGCGCGCAGGGTTTAGATTATGGGCGGTGCTGTGATGTTTATTACCAAGCAACCTCCCATAATCGCGGGACTGCGATTTCCCCCTCGGCCTACTTCGTTCTGCGCAAGCGCGCTGCTGCTGACCTCACGTCACCTCCTTCCCATCTTGCCCTGAGGCAGGAAATAGATGGGAAGGAGGTGACGTGGGGTCAGCAGCAGCGCGCTTGCGCAGAATGAAGGACGCAGAGGGGGAAAGCGCGGTCCCGCGATTATGGGCGGTTGCTTGGTAATAAACATCACAGCACCGCCCATAATCTAAACCCTGCACGCACGTCACCAGCGGTGACACTGGACACAGTGCTCATCCACGAGAGATGGGCACTGGGCATGCGCGGGGATGGCTGGAGCAGTGGGCGGCGTCCACAAGTATGGAAATCAGCGATGGGGGCGGCATACAGGACCAGGGGGCAGAATTACGGCCATCAGGCAGCCCGCCCCCGTGTCACATTTATAGAATCCGAAGCCAAAAAGGTACCACTTTATAAACTCTTTTTTTGGTCAGAAAGGGGGCACAATAATAACAGGGACCTTTCTAGAATGCAGCCCAGGAGCTGCAGAGGGGGGATCTGTTAGGTTTTAGGGGAAATTTCTGCTGACAGGTTCCCTTTAAATATCAAGACTGTAACATGGGTCTCGAAGTTGTGTCTTGTCTGTACTGCCAGAGGTGTGTAAGCAAGAGGCCTAATCCTGTCACTCATCCCACTTTTTATTTTTAAAATTGAAATGCCAGGCCACAACCTGTGTGTTGCATGGACCATACCTCACTGCAGTGCAAAAACACAATGGGATAATGGTGAGGGGGCAATTGATGCCATTGTCCTGCTGTCTGCCTGAAATGTCAAAAAGTCAAGACTCCAAGATGAGTCTCCAAGTTGTGTCTTCTCTGTACTGGCAGGGGTATGGGAGCAGCAGCCCTACTACACCTGTCTCTCATGCACCTCAATATTTCTTATGTCAATAGTTTAGAAAGCTAATGGTTATGCCAAAACAGTGGGGCTGCACTATAATACGTATTTTTGCTATTTTGGAAGCTTTTCAATCCCTCTATGGTTGTTTTCTCTGCCTTAGGTATGGCCTCCCATTGAATCCAATGAGGTTCAAAAAGGTTCAACGAACAGTTCAGCGAACATAGCATTTGTTCGGTAAGGCTCAGCAAACCGAACTTTGAATATATCAATACCATGGCCAGCCTGTATGGCCAGTATAGGGGGGGCTGCTGATAAGTCTTTGGTTTCGAGATTTTTTTTTTTCTATGGTAATGAATATTACATCACATGAAAGACTTATGTGTCTAATATATGTTTTCAAAATTTGTTGTTTGTTGCTTATGGCAACAGTGTTCTACATACATGGGAAAACAAAATGGCGGAGTCTAATGCGATATTCACAGCAACTGAGAGCAGAGGAGGGATAAACTTCTTGTTTGTGCAAGGAAATTCCGCGAAGGATATTCATGGTGATACGTTGCAGACATTGGCGGATCAATGCCCTTCATATTCCACAGTTAAAAACTGGTTTGCCAAATTCAAAACCAGCCACTTCAGCACCATTGATGAGGAATGTCCTGGACGACCGAGAGTGGTTGTTGTTCCGGAGATCGTCGAAGCTGTGCTCAACCTCATACTTGAGAATCCACGAATTTCAGCGAAACCAATAGCAGACATCATGAGGATTTCCCCGTGAACGTGTTTGTGCCATTATCCACTTAAAAGAAAAAAAGTTTTGGTACCGTGTTAGCCAGTTGAAAATTGATTGATTGCTCTTTTGTTTCTCTCACTGAGAGCAATCAATCATTTGTCATTATCCATGAACATTTGGACATGAGGAATCGATCTGCAAAGTGGGTCCCCAAATGTCTGACAACAGATCAGAGAAGTATGCGAGTGAAAACTTCACGGTCCATTTGTCAGTGTTTCCGGACTAATAAGAATTTCCTGGATTGACTGGTCACTATGGATGAGACCTGGATTTATTTGTATGACCCTGAAAACAAGGAGCAGTCAAAAGAGTGGAGGCACAGTGGTTCTCCTCGTCCAAAGAAGTTCAGGATGAAAAAAATCAGCCACTAAGGTGATGCCAATACCATGGCCAGGCTCTTTGGGTGGTAGACTTCCAAATACAGCCAATAACATGGCCAATCTCAATGGAAGGTACACCTCAAAATACAGCAAATACCATGGCCAGCCTCTATGGCAGGTACATCTCCAAATACAGGCAATAACATGATCAGTATCTATGAAATGGACAACTCCAAATACAACCAATACCATGGCCAGCCTCTATGGAAGGTACACCTCTAAATACAGGCAATACCATGGCCAGCCTCTATGGGAGGAACACCTCCAAATACAAGCAATACCATGACCAGTATCTATTGAAGGGACAACTCCAAATACAGGCCAATACCATGGCCAGCCTCTATGGGGGGTACACCTCCAAATGCAGCCAACACCATGGCCAGCCTCAATAGAAGGTACACCTCCAAATGCCACCAATGCTATGACCACCCTCTATAGGATGTACACCTCTAAATACAGCCAGTACCATGGTAAACCTCAATGGGAGGTACACCTCCAAATATAGCCAATACCATGGCCAACCTCTATGGGAGTTATACCTCCCAATATATCCAAATACAGCCAATACTATGACCAGTATTTAAGGAAGGTACACTGTAACAGCGTGTCCCACCCTCGCCTGTGCTCATGGTGTAATAGTCTCCTTGACTGTCCTCTATGTACTACTTCTGGTGGGAGATTGTTTGTTCCTTTCAGCATGGGACTCAACCAATCCACAACTTGCTAGACAGAATAGAGCCAGGACATCTAGAATTCTTTCATGTATGAAATGTCCAGGGGGAGGTGGGCCCTTATGCCCACCTAAGGGGATGATCCCAGGAGAAGAGAACAATGAGACCCATGTTAGTCAGTTAGTTGGATCTCGGCTGGGGAAGGACTAGTATTTATAGCTGAGGCTAGATCCTAGTGCCTGTGTGTATGGACTGTTAGAGATTGGAGGTCAGTGGCCATGTGGGATTGTGTTTTGTTGTTCACCCTGTTGGACTCAAGGAACTCATATAAGGACCATTGCCATATTTTCCCTGGCATCGGAATACCGGGAGGCACCCCCAGATCTGTTCTTTTGTTGTGGACTCCTTGCAGACTTTAAGGATTTATATTCATGTTTGGTGCTTTATCTTTGTCATTCCAATAAAGCTCTTTGGATTGTTCCTCGGCCTGGCGTCTCTTACTGCTCTGTCGCATACCCCGTCACAAACTGATTGGCAGCGGACGGATCAGAGCAGAAGGAATGGAGGACAACGGCCCATCAACTTCTGGAACCAGAACCTCAGAGTACAAGAACTGGACTATGGGGAGCCTAAAAACAAAGGCCCGTGAATTAGGAGTCGACTACAAAGGACTCTCCAAGGAGCAACTAATTGAGGCTTTGTAAGATGCTTGCCTGCTAGATGGCATCGAGGAAGGATTTCCACAGCAAAGGGAGGAAAGACAGGAGCTGGAGGTAAATACCCAAAAAATTCAGTGGGTTGTGTGGTATGAGGAGGAGATGGCACTGCTGCGAGATGAGGCCACCATAGAAGAGACGAGGGAGGCTATTCGCAGAGCTCAAGAGAGGGCAGCATTGCTGGAGAGGAGGCTCACTGTGAAAGCAGCTAGAACCTCCAGACAACTGTACCCACAGCACCCACAATGAGTTAATTCCCCAGAGTGTCCTGTAAGGACTTTAAACCATATAATGAACTGCAGGCATCATTGAGGACGTCTTCCAGGAATTCGAGCATCAGTGCCGGTTTATGGAAGTCCTGGAAAGGGAGAGAGTCCGACATCTGGTGGGGCTCTTAGAGGGTGGAGCTGCTGAAGCTTATAAAACTATAGATCCTCGGTGGAACTGCGATTATGGAACTAGGATCTATAGCTGAGCCTAGATCTGGTGAACCTCTATGGGAGTTATGCCTCCCAATATATACAAATACAGCCAATACTATGACCAGTATTTAAGGAAGGGACACCTCCAAATATGGTGGCCAGCCTCTATGGGAGGTATACCTCTAAATACAGCCAATTGCATGGTCAACCTCTATGGGAGGTACAACTCCAAATACAGCCAAAACCATGGCCAGCCTCAATAGGAGGTACACCTCCAAATACAGTCAATGCTGTGACCAGTCTCTATAGGAGGTACACCTACAAATACAGCCTATCCCATGGCCAGCCTCTATGGGAAGTACACTTTTCCATAACCAGCCACTATTGAAGGACACCTGCAAAATACAGCCAATGCCATGGCCAGCCTCTATGGAAGGTACACCTCCAAATACAGCCAATACCATAGACAGGCTCTATGGAAGTTATACCTCCAAATATGTACAATATTATGACCAGCCTTCATAGCCAACATCTATAGGAGGTACACCTCCAGTTACAGAAAATACCATGGCCAGCCTCTATGGGAAGTACACTTCCAAATACAGCCAATTCCATGGCCAGCTTCTATGAGAGGACGCCTCCAAAATACAGCCAATACAATGGCCAACCTTAATGGAAGGTACACTTTAAAATACAGCCAATACCATGACCAACCTCAATGGGACGTGCACCTTCAAATACAGCCAGTACCATGGCCAACTTGTATGGGAGTTAAAACTCCAAATACATAGACAATCTCAATGGGAGTTACACCTCCAAATACAGCCAGTACCATGGTGAATCTTAGTGGAAGGTACACCTCAAAATACAGCCAATACAGTGGCCAACCTCAATGGGAAGTGCACCTTCAAATACAGCCAATGCCATGGCCAACTTATGTGGGAGATACACCACCAAATACAACCTCAATGGAGGTACACCTCCAAATACAGCCAGTACCATGACCAACCTCAATGTAAGGTACACCTCCGAATACAGCCAATTCCATGGCCAGCCTCTATGGAAGGTACACCTCCAAATTCAGCCAATACCATGGCTAGCCTCTATGGGAGGACACCTCCAAATACAGCTAATACCTTGGCCAGCTATTATGGGAGATACACCCCAAATACAGCCAATACCATGGCCAGCCCCGTGGAGGTACACTTCCAAATACAGCAAAATCCATGGCCAACCTGTCAGAGTTCCGGGATTTCCAGTTTTCTTCTGAAGGCTCTTGTCCTTTGTTAACATGGAGTTTTCTGTTTTGTTGCCCTACTTCCTGTTCATCTGTTTAAAAGCCCGCCCCTAAGCTTAGTCTAGTTGCTTGAGTATACTGTTTCCTGTCTACTCCTGCCCTGCTGCTCTTGGTTCCTGATTGCTATTTGGATCCTGTTGAAACACCCGACACCGGCTCTGGACTTCACCTGGTCTCATCAAGCTGTGCCCGGACTCCGTCTGCCGTCTCTGGTCGGCACTTCTGCCCGGTTACTTCCGTTTCATATCCACCCTAGGACTCACATCATGTATGGACATTTTTAGACTATACCTGTTGCCCTTTCGTGTCCCAGAGGCTGCGCATTTAGGCCTTCTGGGGTGATCGCCAGACAGCCCCTGTATAGGGGTTCGCTCCTGGTGGTCTCCCTGGGGGAGTCCGGTGCGCGGCCCCGGGAATTCCCCTTCGCTCCGAACCTGGCAAGTATTTACTGTGTTTATGTTCTACTGTTTATGTTCTGTTCTGTGCACATATTGTTGGTTGCATATTATAAACGTCTTTGCACCAAGAGCCCGTCTCTGGTTGTCCTTGCCCTAACG